>NW_020455466.1:27444-91982 GCF_003342845.1 Nothoprocta perdicaria | reverse complement strand
AGAGAGAGAGAGAGAGAGAGAGAGAGAGAGAGAGAGAGAGAGAGAGAGAGAGAGAGAGAGACTTCAGCAAGCAAATGAGAGTAACTTTTTTTGCCTGGAGTCACTGAAGACAAAAAAAGAATGATATGCTTCAAGTGTCTTTCACAATACAGAGTTAAAATAGAAAAGGGACTTGTAACTTAAAGGAAGAGAAGGAAGGGAAGACATGAAGGAAAAAAAGAAGAATACACCAGCATAACATAAAATTCCTTTCCTTTTTCTTAAGCTATCAAGCCTTTGTTATCAGCATACAACTTTGTAAATACATGACTTCGGGAAAGCTATCAAATATGTAACTGGTACTCCATTTGACAAGGCACTGTGATCCATAGGAATGCCTTTCCTAGGGTTTTTGTGAGGGTGATACCAGCAGCTGCTAGAAAGCTCTCTTTTGTACTGCATAAGTAGCTGTTGCTCCCTGTGCAGCATCACAGAATCAAAATCAGATGTGGGAAGCATCAGCCTAAGTCTATAAATACTCCTAAAGCAGCTTTTTTTTTTTTTTTTTTTTTTTAAAGCAACAGAAAGACTGTATATGAATTTAAGCCCATGTTTAGAATTTCAGAAAAGCAAAAACAAATAATGACTTTTTTTTTAAAAAAAGGTTACTCTGATAATATCTGCAGAGCCACAGAATCACCAAGCAGCAAGAGAAGAGGCGCCTACTCCTGTAGCTCATCTTATTCCATGTCCCATTATGAGAGAAAGAGGGCAGAAACAAGTACTACTTGCCTCCCATCTTAATCCTAGCTAAAGGAAAAGCAAGGACCAGCCTACGAAGCTAAACTCAAACTCTGTTTCCTGGCTAGATAATGTAATGAAATGGAATGAAAGTGGTGGGTTGCTCCAGCTGCTACATTACTGCCAGAATAAAGATAGATGAGCAAGCGGAGACAGCCCTAATAGCAAAGGAGCACCCTGTTAACCCCACCTTGCAAATCCTCCCATGCCTCCACACACCAATGTCCTGCCCAGGCTGAGTTAGACCTTGAAATAGTCCCAGAGATAAATAAGATTCTCTCTATAAGCACCTAAGGCTGGTCAGCTGCTATACAGGCAGGCATATGGTAAACTGAGGGTTGTAAACTGGGCTAAGCTGATAGAGAGAGATGTTTGAGTGCAGGTGCAATTAAGGACTCATTAGCATACAAAATCCTCATGGTTCCCACCCAAGGCCTGTGACAAAGCTAAGCAGGGACCAGACTAGGCTGGCTTAGAGGCCCTGTCATTCCTGTCCTAGAAAATGCACAAAAATGAGGGGCCTAAATCAAAGACCACGTTAAAGAATAGTTCTGCTACAGGATTGTGAGGGAAAGAGGTGTGGAATAGAGTGGAAGTAAATGTGTTTGGGATGGAGAAGGAGCTTGCTGTGGCAGTACTGTCTCATGTCTGCCTAATACCACAGTCAGCAAAATATCATATCTTTTTCTCTCAGTAGCAAAGTCCTCAGCCTTAATGATGTGAAACAACCCACTGGGCCTTAGATCTAGCTAACTGGGTACCAAAGAGCCATTTTCAAGGATGAAATGCTTGAACTTTTCCTACTGTGAGAGCAAGGTAAAGGAATGAGTGATTAACTGTGAAAAATGCATGTGTGTGAGGAAACAGCTGAGAGCTGTTATTCAATGTCTTCCTATTTACAGAGCTGCTTCACTCTTTAGATAGATAAGCTTTTGGCTCTGATGGGATGGCTGTGGAAAGGGATAATAAAGGTTTTAAAGAGCAACAGGACAAGTCTGCTATGCAACTACCAGTAGAGATGCTGCAGTGTTTTATCATCAATATTTTGCAGAACTCTCTGTAAACTAAAACTGTTGACCTACTTACCCAAAGCCAGGTGCAATTCTCTTCTTATCCAATATAAATTAGCAAGATGTGGGTGTCACTAATATTGGGACAGTGTTACCTATATAATTTCTGGCATTTGGTGATATATATATAGTAATTTTAACTACATGTAGAGAATGATTACAGCAGAAGAAAGGGGGAAATGTATGGTTAGAATAGAAGGGAGGAGCACATCAAAAATGTGCTGATTCATCTTCCTCCTATTTTATATCTTAATCTTAAGCTATTTTCTTCCCCCACTAAACAACTCTAGGGTTAACTAAGGATCCTGTAGGTACATGGTTTCATCATCCCAAGATTATAACACAAAGAACACAATTTTTTTTTCAGTCAGTTAAAATTTTGGAGTCCTAATGAGTATGGTGTAAATGAGAAAAATTTGGATATATATACCAAACTAAGAGTTGCAAGTTAAAAGGGAAACAGGGCCTGTATTTTTAATTAATTCTTATTTAACTCAATATCTAGCAATCAGTTGGAATAAAATCTCTCTTTGTTTAACATTAAACAGCTGCTGTTCCATTAATGCCTGAATAAGCTACTAATCTGTGTTCCCCAAGGGAGACCTCCAGCAAGAAAAATCTGAAAGAAATATCAGATCTTTAAAAAATTGTGTGGGCTTTTTTTTTTTTTTTTTTTTTTAAGAATGGGGGGAAGGGAGAGAGCAGGGGAGATGAGGAGCACTTTACATGTGCACAGCATTAAGGGGCTTTGACTAAATTCAGAATTCCACTTTTTGTAGTCAGCTGCAGCAGCAAGATACATAAATCTGCCAAACAATATGAAGAGGGTAAGCCCAGCATGAAAGCCTTAGGTGTAGAGCTAGACCTGCCCATTTTAGCAGATACTGTCAAGTTTGCAGCTCTGCAAAATGTCCACTCATAAGAAATGAACCTGAAGCTCTATCATAGATTTGAGCTTCCTTAAGTGTTAATGGTCTTGAAACCTGAAGAAGAGTCTTTGATTATAAGAGTCCCATTCATGGTACAAATTCTACTGCCCCTTCAAGAAGATACAGAACTGCCCCAGATCTGAACCTGACAGCATTAGTTAAGTTACACTACTCCATCTTGGCCAACAGTGGGGTAAAACAACCACCATTTAGTCCAGTGCAAATGTTATCTTCATTAAGGTTGTGCCAAGTGATTTGCTAGTTCAGCTAATCTGAATTGGCTGTGGGTATCTGAATACAAAATAAGCACTTTCCCCTCTTTAATTATAGTTCTTCTGTTCCATGATTTAGGTTGCTCCTATCATTGTTTGCAAGAGAGGATGGTGTTGCATAATAGTGTGTAACAAGATACAGCTGCAGACAGAGCTGTTCAACCAGTGCAAGCCCAAATAGAAAACAGCTTCTGTTAACCAACAGCTGAAAAACAGCAGGGGTACCTCACCCATCCCTTTTGCACTGGTAGGGGTAGGGGTAGGGGTAGGGGCTGGGGCAGGCCTGTTGGCTGTCCTTTGGCCCTGTTTATAGTCACTAAGATCTTGGTAAGATTTGACAAAATCATCTCTGGTGGATTTTGATTAAGGCAGGAAGGCAAATTGGTTCTGTTTGGAGTGTTTTTGATATAAGTGTTAGCAGGTTTATTTTTAGAAAATGGGAAATTCACCCTAACAATTGCACTTTTGAGTCCCAAAATGTGAAACCTTTTTTTTGAATAAGTCACGTAAAATCCAGTCTGGCAACTCTTCAGCCATCATGTTCAAGACCGGGATTAGTCCGTGCTTGACTAGATTCTCATTCATATGAGGTAAATTTTGTAAAATAAAGGTGGAGAGTTGTACCAAACAAGGGTAAATGACAGCTTTATACGTTTCTGGGGCCTACACGAAATTCTGAGAGAGAACTCAGGACAAAATTTTCTTCTTGCGTACTTCAGTGCAGTACCTCTGAAGTCACTGCTACCAGATAAGCAATGTAGCATAGCACAACCTTATGTGGAGACTCGGACTGAGTGACTTATTTTTAGCTCACATCTCTACCTTAAGAGGTGCCCATTCTAATAATCCAGTACAGCCCTTGATACCATTGAAACTTCCCCAACGTAAAGTGTAATACTTAATCAAAACAATATTAAACTAAGTCATCTTAAACTCATACCACTGCTTTAAAGTGCTTCATAACCATGTGAATATTCAGATTAGTCTGGCTCATTGCATACTGATACTTTACAGGAAAAAGCTGCACAATGCAAACATTTTTAAATCAGTGCAACTTCTAGAGTAAAATCTACAGTGCAATTACTGGTTTCATTGCCCGAAACAGAAATCTTAAGTATGTTGACCTGTATTCTGAAATATAAGGTACAGGATTTGTCAAATGAAATGAACAGCTGTACATGCTCTTTGTTCTGCAGACAGAGATTGGGGAATTTTGAAGCTGGTAAGTGCTACTAGATACAGCAAGACCATCTGAAAGCCCTAGAGACGCCAATTCACAGTTAGAGAGATCTGACCTAGAAACTCTTCTCACATGTTTTTCCCAGTTCAGTGTGTAGCACTAAACACGTTGAACGCACTGTGCATAACGGCACAGCTTAGAAAATGCAGGTCTTCTAACAGAGCAGTTTTTCCATCTGGTGCATGCCCAAACCTGATTGAAGCATATCCCATAGCGCCTTGGCTACCAAGTGCAAGTTGCTATTAAACCAACTGCCTACATTAGCCGGGAACATTGCTTACTAAGTATGTTCTGTCTTCTGGTTGTCTTACAGCTGGCGATTATCTGATCTTCAAAAGCTGCCCAGGATTCCTGTGCTAGTGAATGCTATGCACACAGCTCCATGTCAGAACTGCAGTTTTTCTGCAGACTGAGCTGATTTGCTGCACATTGTTCTCAGTTTAGACAGCAAGACAGGAGGCAGTGTACACAAATGAGCATCTAAAACATAGCCAGCAAAACATGATTTCTCCAACCATTCAATTTACTTGGGATTTTCACAAGCATTTTTACCCCAAGTATTTGCCACAGCAAAAAAATATATATATTCAGATTTAAGATTTCTTTTTCTGGCCTAGGCATCCTAATAGTTCTTAAACTTGACTGCAAAACTACATAAACAAGGATGAAATTCTGGCCCCATGCAATCATAGAAAAACTCCCGCTGATCTGAACGAGGCCAGATATTCACCCCACACCTCCCAAAATGTACAAGCCCAGATTTAAAATGTATTTTATAAATACAGCTCTAAATTGTTCTTTCTGGGGTTGGATACTTGAAGAGCAAACATCAGAGTGCAGCCTTGCTGTTTTCTTTAGACTTTCTCAGGATCTGGCTAACTGGGATGAAACAACATCCTGTATTTCCATCAAAATTAGCAAAACTAGTTAAGTCAAAGGAGTGAAAAAACTATGAATGAAGTTAAGCTACAGCCCCTGGAATCTTCCTCCAATAGCTCTCAGAGTATTTGTTTGTCTACTTAACGGCAGTTCATCTTTAATTTTCCCCTGTCACTTATGACCTCCATTCCTCAGCAGAATGCTAGATTCCTTGGCAAAGAAACGCAGGCTGTGTCAGTACCATTCCTCATACTCCACTCATCGCTAACTTATCTGCAAAATTCCTTCCAGATATTTTACTTCTTCCCTTGTGTCTCCACAGTAGAAGCAGGGTACCTCCATGCAGACTTAAATATTTTCTTTTTGTGGAGAAAACTAAAGAAACTTAACAACAAGTGATGAGCACCAGGCTTTCCAGAGAACCCGTTCTGTTTGAGAAAATGCTCCTGAGGGAGCAACACACTGTATTGTACACATAGATAAGCAGGAGCAAGCCATTCAGCAGTAAATTGCATGGTCTCCACTTGGGGAGAAATGCAATCCCTCTAAGTCAACAAGTCAGGTAAGGCACTGATAGCTTTCTCAGAACTGAACATATATTATAACATATCTGGTAGTAAAGTTGCAGAAGTTGACACTATGTGTGTCCATTACCACACTACAGTGTTTTTGGCAAGTCCAATATCTCTCAGATTATGGTCTGCACGTCTCCTGTGGTGCACAGAAAGTTGATGGGGTTCAAGGGCTGCACTGTTCTTTACTTTTGCCTGTCCCCTAAACTGCATCTAAAGCAGTTAGAAAGGGCTTCTCCTAAGAGGATTTCAGTGGGATATGACACAGCAGAAGCAAGAAGCAAAAGATGAAACACACGCTATGTGAATGAAAAGGAAAGGGGCAAATCATATCATGAGGACTGATGAAGGGATTTCTTCAGGCTCCCTCTTCAGAGATTTGATCCATGCTATGAAATTGTTGGGAAAAACTTCCAGCTAGGTGACTGTGCCGTCGCAGTGTCCGCAGATAGAAGCAGCCATTAGAGGGCAGCAGGTATCTAACATATGCATTAAAAATCTCCTTTTACATACAGGATGCCACAACAAGCACAGTTCATTGAAAAAGGCAAGAGGTATTAAAAAAAAAAAANAAAAAAAGAAAAAAAAGAAAGGAAAAAAAAAAGAAAAAAGGCAAGAACAATTTCTCATTACAGAAGTGACTGTTAACCAAGCACCTACCCACAGGCAACACAGCCACATACAATCCTATGCCAGGAATAAAAGTACTGTAATGTCTCATCTTAAATGAGCCACGCACCATCCTGCCTAGCTATTCTCCTGGAGATATAAGAATTAGATCTCTAGTACACGTCCTCACTTAACAGCTCAATGGAAGTCCCTAGTGAAATATTCATTCTGTGGCCTGCCTTCAGCCTCATGTAATGAAAACAGAGAAGTGTTTCAAAAAAAACTGCCACAGAGCAAATTGGCAATCAATTCCAATACTGTTTTGTTAGTATTTGTAATAAAATAATGGCATTTGTGTTTGAGAAGCTGTGCTTAACCTCCAGCGTTATATCAGCTTGCTGTTCAGAGTCCTTCTGCCACAAAGTTTTGTGTCACCTGAAAGAAACTAAGTTCAGTGGATAAAAAAATGACAAAAAAAAAAAAAAAAAAAAAAAAAAAGAAAAGTCCTGTAACACACAAGCTGGCAAGCTGTAATACTTCTGACTTTGAAGTTTTGTTTTGCAAGGAGCAATAAAAACTGACCCTGCCATTGAAGTCTAATGTCCTATGCTTCATGTGATCCCACTCTCAAACTGACACTGTGGCTGCTGAAGATGTGATATGTTCAGAATATGGTATTAACAGACTGCCCCCAAAGTAAGCGTTTTTCTGAAGACAAAAGGCAAGTTTGGCTGCTGCTTCATCTGTCAAGTGCACTTCTGGTGGGAGACAAAATCCCTTGCAGAGTTGCAATAGACTGTTTTTCTCCATCCTAGTTGATCCAGGCACACTGAAGAAGTTTCTTAACACTAGGAGCATATGACATAGAGTGGAAATAAAGCAGGACTCGGCTCTGATTGCCAAGAGCAACTTATTTGTCCCACCACATTGATAACATTTTTCGTCAGCGAGATCTGAAGTGCAAGTCAGGGATTTGAAACATGACATGGTATGAGGGATTTGGGGTGAGAGCCACACCCAGCAAGGTCTCCTCCATGCCGGGCTAAATCCAGAGGCTGATGTTGCCCTGCATCAGGAACGTAATGTGAGCTGCTTGGCTGGGGACAGCCCAGGCTGACTGCCTCTGACCACGTGTTCCTGCTGCCAGCACAGGGATGCCGGCACTGCCCCAGGGCAGGGGATAGGGACTGGATTGGAGGCTCAACAGGGATGGAGGGGCCCTCAGGGCCCAGCAGGAGGGAGCTGCAGATGCTCCCAGACCACACTATGTTCCCCGTGGCACAGCCCCACACCAGCATTTTGGAAAGGGTCACTCTGCTGTTTCCCTCTGGGAAACTGGGACCACTGGGACCGTAACCTGTGTCCTGCCCTTGTGCCTGCGGCTACATGCCATACATTCTCCCTCCTAAACTTCTCAGCTCCCCTCAACCATGTGACCAGAGGGCCGGTTTGCAATGCCTAACATTTACCTAGCTTCCTACCTCAGCTCATACATGACAAATTTGTTATTTGCTTTTGTGTCAGCTTTGTCCTTTAACTTGAAAAGCTCCTTTTCCTCCTTACGTTAACCTCCAAGATATATTTATAGACAGCAATCATATCCCTCCCTCAGCCTTCATGGTGCTGGACTAAATAAGCCAAGCTCTTTTAGTCTACTTTTATCACATTGGCTCTCCAACACCCTAATCCTCCCTGCGGCCTTTCTTTGCACCTGTTCCAGTGTGAATCAATCTTTTCTGAACATGAATGACCATAACTGCACAGCATTGTATAGATGGCAGGTCACATTGCTTTTTACAACAGAATGAGCATTTCCCTTTCTCAAACACAGACATTTTACATCCTGCAGCCAGGAATCTCATCGCTCTGTCACCAGCCACAACATTATAGTGGATTCAGAATTATTTGGAATAAGAAACTGTTACAGAAAGTTCCACAAAGTGTTAGCACAAAGTACTCCCTGGCAACAGTGACATGAGAATCTACCAGATGCATCATATTTAAAGCAGCCCCAGAAGCATGATATTTAACCAACTAACACTCCCAAAAATATCTTGGCTCAATGTCACGGACAGAATTTTGAAACATTCAGGAGCCAGAAAAATCAAAAAGTTATTTTGCTGTGACAATCTAACACAAAAGACTTGTCAAATTTAATACAGAAAAAAAATGTGAAAAAGCTATATGGACAAGGAAAGTCTTGAAAATCATTCACAGGTTGTAAAATAATTCTAAAACCAGTAAAGCTAAGAATGATATATATCATAAAGAACAAATGATGACCACGGTTCCACATGCCTTTTGTAGTTTCTCTGAGTCAATATGTAATTGCTCCCATGTTGTTGCTGTGCATTTTTTCTTTTCCAGGATTCTTGTTGACACCTATCATAAAGAATCCAGTATTTCCATCTTTGATCCTTTCACACCCTGACTGTGCTCAAGTGGCAAAGGGATCCAGTTTTCTCTCTATACATCGTAAATCCTAGACATCCTTGTCCTAAATACCATAACCCAGAACAGTTCCAGGGCTTTTCCAAAGGTCAGTTTCATGCAGTGCCCTGCTATAGATCCCAGCCACAGCCCAGATATACCACAGCAGAGCTCTTATCACATCTAACCAGGCAGTGTCTTTCTTTTCTAAGGCCTGGAACACCAGATGCTTGCACTGATAGAGGAAGATGACCACTCCACGTGTCTCCACCTGCTTGCCTTAAAGTATCTAGTAGGATGTTACAGAAGGCAGGAAAAGGTATTCAACTTAGGGCCCTGTGTGCCAGCAGACCTGGAAGAGATGAGGGAAAGGTACCTCCACCTGGCATCCTTGTATCTTCCTGCCCTTGGAAACATTAGGGATGTAGTGACACCAAAAAAGCTTAAGAGTGATAAGGCCAAACCATAAATCTTCAAGCCCCTCATTTGCATCAGACTTAGCCTTTTCTTCTCGCATTTGTTTTCTGTACTAGATGGGTCTTGTTCGTTTACAAAAGATGACCCCAGGGAGTACACATTGACCCCCACAAAGGATGTGGATCACTCTCACCATCCTGCCAAGCAGCAATCCATGCCCAGTCTGCTTTGCTAGCGGCCACTAGGGGCCACTCTCCAAGCTGTTAAGGCCCAGCCAGCAGCTGTGTCTTGTCACTGTCCTCCCTTCCCAACCCAGCTTGCTGCCCTGCTCAATGGAGCTTAGCCGGGAAGTGGAGGGGAGAGACGGGAGGGCGCACAGATAACTGGCAGAGCTGGTACTGACTGGAAATTGTGGGAGGGGGGAAAAGGAGAGGAGCTCCTGCGAGAGAAGGAACAATAACATGCTGCAAGTCATTCTCCCATGAGGTTTGAAGAAAGGAAAGCTGACTGCTGACAGAGAAGATTGAGGCCCTCCCTTGCCTGTGTCATCGCAGCCTTGTGGAGAACTGCTGCTTCAGGCCCTGCCTGGAAACATGCAGCACAGAGGAGAGCTGGTACTAGGGGAATGGGAATGGAGGTGCCTCCTGCTTGTCTGAGCCAGGTCTTTGTACATCCAGGTTTCTTCTTCCCCCAAACTCCTGATGGAGGTAGGACCCTTTGGGCCCTCCACTACCCTGCAACATCCTAAACAAGGGAGGATGTATAAGTGAAAAAGCTGTAGAAAGTAAGGAGATGCAATGGAGGGCAGAGAGCAAGTGAGGCCAAAGCAGGTCGTTGCCCCTGGAGAATCCCAGCAGACAATTCTGAAATGCTTTCAGCATCTTAATATAGCAGCATCTGCCTGTCTATTTTCTTCCCTGGCTCGCATGCAGTGATGTCCACATTGCAAACAGCATGGCTGGCATACTTGAGGGAGCTGCAGCCTAGTGAGGTCAGGCAGGGAGCAATCGCAGCACATGCACAGCACCAAGGGCTTTGGTCTTGGCTCACAAATGCAGTGAGTTCCCCAGATCCGTGAACAGTTTTTACTGAAACCTGTGCTGCTCCATCTTTCCTGCTTAGACTCATACTGACTGGACTAGCCAGCATGTGCTGACTCACAACTGTCTGAAAGCAATATGGTCACTGGGAGTGGATAGTCATGCAGCAGGGACTCGAGCACTGGAGAAAGGAGGAGGATCTACTACAGCAGAACAGGTACACTTGGACACTGCAGTGAGAAGCGTTTGTCAGCTTTCATGGCTTTGGTGCAAGTTGCAGTGATGTGTATTTTTTCTTTACACCTCAGAGCTAGGAGCCGTATTCTTTTACACAAATACGATCTTGCAAAAGAAGCAAGGAAAAAGAATATCACATTTTTGGTTTACTCTTTATTTTTTTTTTTTAGCCTGATAGTTCTTAAACTAATTTTTTTTTTTTTCTGAGGATGGCAGCAGAAAGAATACTAAAACACAGAACATCTTCTCAAGAGGCGTGCTTGCCTACGTCTTTTTCGACTTCTTGTTCATTTTATCTATGCAGACTTTTTGCTCTTTTATGCAGGATTGGGACCTAACCTATCTCTATGTTTACCCTGCACCTCACAAAACTTGCACTGACATACAAATTATATTACAAACATTTACATGATTGAGCAAAAGCCTTATTTTTTCTTTTTCCTAAAATGGATGTGACAAAGGGATAGAATGGGCAAAGTCTGTCAAATGTTTTGTGCCATGTGATGATTGTTCCATCTTTTTAGCTCAATTTGGGCTTCCAATTAGACAGAAAATCTGCTGGGGTGGTTCCAGTGAGGACCAAGGGCTTGCCTGATCCAGCAGAGGTCTGTACTTCTCCTGAAAAGACAGCGCGATGTCCATCTACATACACTGAAACCTAATCTGATGTTAAATTTCCTCTCATACAAAGTAATCCTATAGCACAAATCAAGATTAATTGACATGCCCGTGCCTACCACAGCTGCACAAATGGTCAGTAGAGCACAAGTGGGGCTTGTTTGCTAATCATGAAGGAGCTAAGAGCAGACCTTGGATTACTGTGGTCTATAGTAATATATCACTTTCCATAAAAAGAAAAGAACATTGTGCTCACTTTCCCAACACTGTTTCACCCTAGCTCATCAGTTGTCCAGAAACACTCTCCTCTCCCAACATTCCCAACTGCAGAAGGGATGTTTTTTAATCTTGAAGAAGATCTGCTGTGCTGAACTATAGCAAAAGCAGGAAGAACAAATGGGTGGGGGCGAGAAGGAAGATCTTTCTTAACAGCAACAAAAAGCGAAGGGCTAGGGGAGTTTCCAGACTCAAGAAAGTCTAAAGGCCATTCTTTTCTTACTAATGGTTTCAAAGTACTGTGCTGGAATAGTGGCAGGGAGAATATGTGACAGAAGTGAGCATATTTTTCTCTCCTCAGAAGAATTTATTCTCTCATTCTCCACTGCTGAGAGGAGTTACTGCTCCATTTCAGTTAAAGTAGCCTTTTAAGGCACATACATTACATACTTACATTGTGAAATCAGTCATTTCGCAAACTGGGTAAAGTTTTCAGTCATTTTGCAAAATGACAGAAGTTAATAGGTAGGCACATTAAATCCTTACCCTCTGGCTATTACTAACTCACTAACTCAGAGAGAGATGTAAAATTATTCTTACATTCATTTCTACAACCATGCAATCTTTAGCAATTACTTCTAAAGCCCGTCAGTAACACCCATCACTTGACAAAACTAACTGGTATTTTCACAACTCAGTCTATTGTAACACTAGCCATTACATTTCAGTCTTGACTGTACCATCTCCCTCTCTCTCACAGTCCTCTGGCGCACTGCAGCTCCATTATCCAAGCCAACTTCCACCCAATGAATACTGAAAACCATGTCAATTGATCATAGAAGTTTATTTCTATAAATATTCTCCTCACCAGGAAGACTGAAGACACATCACCCAAACAAACAAACAAACAAACAAACAAGAGAACGCAATTAAACTGATCCAAGAACAAGGGACTACATTAGACAGAAACACACAAGCTTCCAAATAGGGGATGGAGGAGCATCTGGTTAGGTAGAAGTTATGCAGTAAATGATTAGGATCATATGAATGTCAGTCAACAATGCAATACCATTATGAAAAAGGCAGACAACACACTAGACGCATCAACAGGAGAAAAGTCCTGGAGAAAGTTGAAGTAATCCTTCCATTTTACCAAGCAGTGACCACGCATCAGCTGGTCCCATTTTGAAAATGGCATTTCAACAACAGCAAACCAACTGTAAAGAGCCCAGGAGAGAAGAATAAATAGATCAGAAGTCTAGAAAACATCATCAGTGATGAAGGGCTGGAAGCACTGCATCCTTTTGAGAAAATCCTGATCAATACAAAGATGCTGAAAGCACAGGTTCCCTCAGAAAATTCTACTTTTGATAACCAGCAGGCAATGAGATGCCCACAAGGCCAGGGTTTACAAAACAGTTGGTCTGTAAATGCCTCAAACTTTCAGTCATTTTGTGGCGTGAGAAGCAGTGAGACAAAATGTCTGCAATTCCTGTCACAAAATGTTTAAACTTTCAGTCTCTCCACAAGTAAAATATTCTGCCAAGTTAATGAAAGCTGTAGTGCTTCCCTTGAAAGCTTTCCCATGAAATTACTGATTTTATAGCATCACTAAATGCTTATGAAAATACTTTTTAAAATTATTGTAACCAATTGGTCCACTGCGTCATAATATCTAAACAGCTTGCAATGGCAGAACCCTGCTGAGACCGAGGGAAGCATCACACTTGTTTTGCAAAAGAAGACTGTGGAAGCTCCTTTGCAGGATTTGACCACAGAAACCACTGAAGTCTCTGGTTGATCCCTAATCCAGAAGCGAGTCATCTGATCTCAGGGTCTCTGTCCTGTCCTCTGGAGTCTTCACTCACTTCCCACCTTTCATTCTGGTCTCCTTTTCACTCTTCAGTTCATAAAAGTGCAGTGTAGCTACACATTGCACAGTATTGCAAACTACTTTCATCCTATGGGATGTAATGTAGGTGATTACTAACAATAGGAATAAATCTAGTCAACTTTGGGTTTACAGGAAAACTCAGATTCAGAATTAAGGTTGGTGACTCGAGCCACCTCCCACAACAGTCCCTGCCATTCAGATGCACCCTGATACAATTCATATCAGATTAGGGAATATCTTTCTTTCCTCTTTCATCTGACGTGTGGGCACAAACCAAGTATGGAAATATCAAGAAATACCAAAAAAGGCATGCAGTTATCATAATACTTGTTGTGCAGGGTAGAAAAGTCCCTAGGAAAAGCTAGGCCTAACTGCTGTCCATTTAAATCCTTGTTTGGCTTTAGGCATATGTATACACAACTTTCATTTCCTCTCCTTCCCTGTGCTCGTGCTTTCTCACACATACACTTTGTCCTGGAACAGGGCAGCCTGGCACTCCCCAGAGCTATTTTCTGACTATAACATGCGTATCTCTCACATGAAAAAAAAAAAAAAAAAAAGAAAAAGAAGTGACTGGAGTCAGACTTTTCCTGCAACTTTCCTCCAGTGTCAGGCAGTCTCTCTGTCCGGGGCCATCTCTGCTCCACTGTTGGCCTATCAATGTGGGTTGGATGTACTCCAGTTAGGTGGCAGCACCTTCCCCAGGCACCATTAATGGTGTAGCTACACTAACACAGCTTACGTATCATTAGTGGAGTAGCTGCAGCAGCATGACATAGCAAAAGCCTCAAAACCTGGCCTGCAGAGTTAGATGAATATTTCAGTGTTGAGCCCTTGCCCTGAACCTGTGCTGCCTAGGCTGTTCTGACAGCACAGCTGAGCTGGGGAGCATAAAGTTAACCCTGCCCTGAGTCGGCACAGTCTGCAGGGTAGATTGATTACAGTGGAGTCACATCCCAAATTTCTAAGCCTGCTGGTCAGGCTCAGGACTAATATATCCTCAGGGAAATATGGAAAAAATAACTGATTCCATAAAAGTGGCCTATTGGCGTTAACTTTCCAAATGCTTTTTCCTTCAGTTTATCCTGATAAGCATGCATGGTTCCTCCCCGCATTGATTATGACAGTCATGCCCCTTGAGGACATGTGGCTGCCACAGCAAAGGTGCAGATTTACGGCTCTGGTTTTTGCAGAGTATAATGCTGAGCCTCAGGGATCAAGGGTTATGACATTTTTATGGCCTCTCCCCCCACCCCATATGAGTATGAAGCAACCGTAAGGAAAAACATCTGGTTTCACTTTTCTTTTCTCCACCGCTGTTCCCATCTGACAAAACCTTCGAGACTTGCCAGCGTGCTCGTGAACTGCAGGTGCCAGCAGTCTGCAAGGAGCCAAACACTTTTTTGGTGTCATCGCAGTGCGAGTGCGTTGCCCTGGGGGAAGCAGCCCCATCATTGCTAGAAGGCAAGGGATAGCCAGGCCTTGACAGGCCTGACAACCATGCAGGCAATGCTCCACCATCCCTAGAGCAGGCCTGGGGTTTCTAAAAGGCTACCCTCCATCTTGATGTCATGACAGGCTGCATCTCCAAAGCAAGAAGGCAGGCTGCAGTGGAGAAGGCTGTGAGGGGAATCAGCCCTTGCTGAATAAGCTGTGAGGAGAAGTCCTGCCTGCCCACTGTCCTAAAGCCTCATCTGACCCAGATGCTCCACAGAGTAATTCTCAAGTGCCACAAAAAGAGGTTCTTGCTTGCTGGAATCCAGCTGGTTTGGACTGAGGTTTCTCCTTGGTGCTATGGATTAATCTGAACCAGACGGGAGAGACATGCCCCAAAATACAGGCATAGCTCCCTGATTCGCAGGGCTGGTTTGCGTCACGCCTGGTGCCAGGCTTGATGAACATTGTCAGGCAGGAAAAGAAGCTTTGACTACCAACTTCAAAACTGATTTGGCAAAGGTGGCCGAGCTCCTGCTTTCAACAAGAGTCAGGTAGTGCTGACACAGCATTACCAGTTTCCTTGGGATATCTTTCTTCTTCTTTTTTCTCCCTCTCCTCTCCTCTCCTCTCCTCTCCTCTCCTCTCCTCTCCTCTCCTCTCCTTTCTTAAAATGTTTCAAGGAATCTGAAAGTATTTCTCCCTTATCTAAAGGGGGGACATGGTATATATGTGACAGGCAAAGGAGAGAGTACCAGCTCTGGAAACCTACAGAAATAGTCTCAGATTTCACTTGCCCATCTCAGAGATCAAAATTTCAAAGAAAAACAGGTAGAACACACAGTTACCTCTAATAAAAGAAAAACATGTAAAAGCGTAATACACTGACCACCAGACATGTGCCATTGAATATCATATGCTATGGAAGCCACTGAGATGAGAGGCTGCCCTGGCCTGAGATGCCAGGATTGAATGACAATAAAGATATTATGTTAAGCACTAGAAGCAAATCTTAACAGTGGAACACCCAAATAATGAAGTTGGCCTCCAAGAAAGGTCTTTGAGGAACTATAACCAAAAGTGTTCAAGGAAAAGGATTTTGAATGTCAGGACATGCAAATAAAAAATCTGTTCTGTGCTGTGGACTGCAAGAGAAGATCCAGGGTATTGTCTTCCATTTTCTTTCTCTCTTTTTTGACTGCCCTTCTTGACTATGCCAATAAAAAAACACCACTCCCTCCTCTTATTCTTGTTCTTTGTTTACTTAACTTTTTTCCTCATAGCAACTGCATAAAGCTGAATCCATTTGATATTTCCAAGTAACCAAGACCATTATTCACTGAAGGCACTGGCCTGGATCCTAATTGCTGCTGGTCTCATACTCAACATAAGAGTAGCAAACAGCTGTAAATATCTCAGTACAGTACTCCACTCATGTCAGACTGACCCTAATTCTTATAAGTCCACTGGCATTACAAATAAAACTTCATCAAGACTGTGTCAGAGAAAATAGGTGTGCTAGGTATACTTTGGAAGGAAAAGCAGCAGCAACAGAGGGGACAGAGTAGAGATATTGTTATATCTCTTTTTCTGAGGCACGAGAAGGCAGGTGAAAGAAGTAAACAGCTGCTGGTATCTATGGGCCACCTGATGGTCTGAGGAGATCTTACAGCCAAGTGACACTAGGACAATAAAGACATTCTAGATCATGGAGTGTCTGTGGCCTGTGTTTGTCAAGAAGCCTTTAACATCTCCCCTTTTTACATCATCTTCCACATGTTTGTTCCAGTCATGCTGCTCTTCTGTTCCAGTCATGCTGCTCTTCTGGTATGTACTTTATTATGTGCTTTGTTCATCCTATTTTACCCCCTTCACACAAACAATCTGTGTTTCACACAAATCTTTGTTTAATACTAAACAACATCATAATTAGCAGGTAACAACATTGCACTATGCAGGTGAAAAGGTCATTGTAAAACCCCTAAGGAGCAGGAGGACTTGTAGGCTCTCTGTGCTTCTCTTCTCTCCTTGCCAGAGTCACAGAGAGGCAAGAAGGACAGGACAGCAAAGCACATGGTGAAGTGGAGAGCATAATGCTGTTTGTAGTCCACTGCACTACTACATCCAGAGGAACTCAAAGAAAGAAATCATAGCACAAGAGCACAAGAACCTGAGTCACAATCCCCTCAAAAAGATATCACAAAAATATCTTTTTAGTTTTCTCTTTTCGAACATGAGAGAAAAAGAGCCAGTTTCCTACCAACTCCCTTGAGGCTGAGGCCCTTCTAACACTCCCTCATCTTTTATTGCCCTTATTCTTCAAATCCTGTCCATCCCCTGGGTATTTTTCATGTTGCCCTTCTGCTCTCCCGCTCATCTATCACACAGTATTTCCTTTTCCTGTTTGCTTCCTCCTCCTCTCCGATCTGCTCTCACATTCCAGTGTTCGTCACTTGCTCCCAGTCTGCACTAGGAGATCAGCATTCCTCTGATGCCTTCGGTCCCCTCATCCCACATAGCTGGCTGGGCACAGCCTGTAGTTCCCATCCCGGCAGCTGACCTGCAGAAGCCCCAACCTGCTGCTTCTTGCAGCTGACTCAATTCAGCAACAGAGAAGAGTCAGAGGTAACCACAGCACAACCTCTAGCAAGGGATTTCAACCCAAACAGTGGTGGTGAAGGCACAGTACAAAAGTCCACTGCTGCATACCAGGAGATGGAAATCAGTACAGCTGGTATTGTGTGTTCAGCTCACAGCCAAAGTCCTTTCTCTCAAGGTTGTGCTGACAGACTACGAAAACAGTGACTGAAAGTGCTGCATGAAAGCGAGTGATGGGGAATTTTCCTCAGAAGACAGAGTCTGCAAAAAGGAAGGTTCAAGATGTTTTGTTTATAAATCAAATCTGTGGCAGGGACAAAGAGGGAGAAATAAAAACATTAATGCATCATATACCTAATGCTCTTTGAGATGTGTATTTCTTTCACTTTTCCCATATAGACTCTCCCTTTCCAACTCTGTCCTTGGTATATGAAATTGCAGGAAGATACCTGAGCCCCACTTATTGGCTCCAAGCTGGGAGAGACATATAAAAAGGTGTGTGCTGCATATTAAAACCTGTTGCAAGAAGATTTTTAACATGAACAAATATTTACCATCATTCTGGATGGCTGCTATACCACATTATATTCTTTTTGGCACAGCAGCGGGGACAAATATTCTTGGAAAAATAAATAGATTTCTGCCATTACAAACGGCTGACAAACACTTCAGATCACGAAGCCCTGGGTCCTCATTTTTTTTCTGAGCAAGCTGGAGGCCCTACCCTGGGTAGGAGTATGCATAGACATGAATTCTCAGGTGTCCTGACAGGACAAAAGAGCTACAGAGTGATATAAGTAATAGTTTTTAGAAGGCTATGGACAGTCAGCACAGCGAGACCTGCATTAAGGATTGTAGGCACGTCACTCATTATTAGCTAGCAGCCTCTCAAGGTCTCCTAAGATTTCTGCTGACATTTTATTTAATCTCTTGTTCAAGTGCCACGTATACCAGGCAAATGATTTCCCTGCGTGTTCTCCAGCCAAGTTTCACTCCAGCATGTTAAAACCACTGCTGCAGACTGCAGCGTTTTTTTTCCAAGTGAACTATTTCTCCTCCCCCCGCCCCCACACCCCCCCTGCCCCACAGGTCTTACTGATGGCAGCATGAGGTTGTATAACTAACTATGCACTCATTGCTTGCTAATAGCAAGAACCAGGATTTCCTGGTATGCCAGAAATGGGTTGTGCCCCTGCTGCCTGTGCAAAAGGGGTAGGACATGAGGTGAAGCAGCCACCGGGTGCTGCAGCTCTGGGTCCTGTCTGTGCACCTTGACATCCTGCCAGGCTATAATACGAGAGACCTGCAGGGAGCAACATATGTCCAAGTTGGTAATTTTCCTTCCTTCCTTCACTCCCCTAAACCGCCTCAGCTGGATAAGTGCCCACCCCACTCCTTCTTTGGACAGCCAGCGAAGCATGCACACCGCACAGACAGCTGCCAGCTCTGCTGGAAAATGTGCAGACCCAGGGATCACCTGTGACTTGCTCAGCTTTGGCGTGAGTGGTTCTGCACGTCTGCAGCCCGGCAGTGGGGCTGTGACTTCCCCCCCGCGTCAGCAGCCAACTGCACTACTGCCCAGCACCTCTGGAAAGGTGCAGCTTACAGCAGGGAGGGTGACCCCAGCTCTTTCAGAGCCTGCCTGAGGTCACCCTCATTTCTAAGTGAGGCTGCATTAACAGCCTTTCTTCTCCGCTTCCATCACCCAGCTATTCCCAGCTTCCCTAGGCAGCCATGGTGTCAGTCTGCACCTGGAAAGGGCATCCTTGGATCATCTGCAGCTGGATCCGAGCCACATGCACCAAGGGCTTGAAAGTTCCATAGCACTTTTTTTTTTCCTCACATACCCTTAGTGCTCCACCAAGACTGCAGGTGACTTGATGACTTTGGCTTGCCCCGGCACGTTGTCCATGTGCCATGGCAGCTGTTCAGCTGAGTTGCAGCCCTAGAGAAGGGGGGCTGAACTCAGAAAGCTAACTTGCACATTTTCTGTAGTGCCAAATTTGGCAAACAGAATTGCCTAAAACTGTGCAAAAGAGCTCAGCTTCTTTTTGTGTTTTTACATCCAGCTTTTACATCTAGCTTTTTCACTGCCTCTGTGGACCAAACTCAGATGCCACATCATTGAAGGCTGTCCCATCTGCAGTCAAATCCAAGCTGGCTTCAGATTCTGTGAGAGGGAAACTGATAAACTCTTCTGGCTGGAGCTACCATTTCTGCGCTCCCTGTGTTGCCAAAGCAGTTCTGCTTCTGCCTTCCTTCCTCCCTCTCCTCTCCCAGCTCTGTGCACTGTGGCCTCCTCTCCAGCTATTCACAAATGCATGTTTTCCACTTTACACTTCCAAAGCCTCAATGTGAATATGGGATTTGTGGGCAGTCTGATCATGTGACATTAATTCCAGGGAAAACAGCAGCATCAGTGTTGTTATCACGTTACGAGTTTCACTGGATAGCTCACATTAAATGTAGTCATGCTCCCAGCAGTGCTTGATGCAGGAAGGCTTTGCAAGCTGGGAGGAGATAGACCTGCAGCTTGTTCAACAAAAGCAGGAAAGACTACATACTCATCCCAACTAATTCAGCTAATTTATTTCTGCACGCCATATCTGGGCAGGTGTGTCGCAAATAGAGAAGTGCAAACTCACTGGGAGGGAACACTGAGGTGTGTGTTTTTACACACATGGTTCAGTAAAGGCTGTATAATTGGGCTCAGCTACTGCCATCTGTAAAGTGAGACACTATAGGGACAGAGCATTATAATGCATTGCATAATAGAAATGCCTTTGATTAAGTGTACTTTGTGCAGCACGTTCCCTTGCCGTCACTTACAGGGATAAGAGAGAGGTTTTAAGGCTCCTTTTCTTTTCAGGGTGTCATGACTCACTTGCAGCAGGGGAGCATCAGACTCCTGCATCTGCCAGCCCTGACTCAGAGGCTTTTGATTATAGGGACATGTTTGGGATGCCAGACAAGCGCTCTTCCAGAAACTTCCTCTTCTCTCTCTGCCCTGCTAGCATCTTTGCTAACAAGTGTTTTGTACTGTCTCAGATGAAGCGGAAAGGATGGAAATTCAGGGAACTTCTGGACAGTCCACAACTAAACCCAGATGTCAGTTCAAAGGTACAGATCAATCAGCTCGGCCAGTGACACCCCAGCACATAAAGATGTGGGAGCATAATTCTGTCCTGTCTCATGCCAGGAAGTTTTAACAGTGAAAAAAAACATAATTGACAGTTTGTGCAGACAAGTGCTTTCTCCATGTTCCACCTGGCCATGTCTGAAGCCACATTGCTAGACATGGGGGAGCCCGGGCAGTGGGATGGCAAATGGTAAACGAACCAGATGATCCTGAGGGATACATTCCCTGCTCTGACTGGGAAACACTTCCCAGGGGGCTCAGTGTTTCACCATGGCTACCATTGCCAAAATACCCAACTCTATTGTAGGGGGATGAACTAGTCCCACACAAGCGTCAGTGTTTGGAAAGTGACTCATAGAGTAAGCCATAAGCATTAACGAAATGCATTTTTTAAAAAAGTAAGAAAAAGGAGGGGCAGACATCAAAGTGAGCAATGAAGGGCTCAGAAACTGATTTCTTTCACAGTTGGTTGATTGTTTGAATTAATTATGTGCAAGGAGCCATGAGGAGGTTTGTACCAGACTGACCCTTTGCACAAATGGAAGCTCAGCAGTTATCAAGGCCATAGGACTCAGGTGTTATGGAGGATCTAGTTGCACCACACATTTCCACCTCTTGCTCAAGCTCCCCAGGTGAGTGTCTTGGTTTGGCTTCTGCAGTACTGTGCTCAAATTCATCAGGGACAGGCATGTTTCTGCCTGCTACCATTCTCCTGCATTTGCTTCCCCGCAGGGGAAGTGGGGAGGAAGAAGAGAAATTGTTGGGTTTGCATTTCACAACAGCCTGCTGCCCAATCCACTTTTCTGTGCTCATCCTACTGCTTGGCCCCTCTCTGCCTGCAGCCTGGGAAGCAGAGGGAGTGTTTACACAGTTCGTTAGCCTCCCTGCAGTCACTATAGCAACCACAGAGGGTCAGTTTATAGTAGGAGAGGAAGTTCTCTTTTCCAACTCCAGCACCAAGCGTGGCTGAAAAAGAAAAGGCCAGATGATGGGAGGAAAAGCATTTAAAGAAGTTTCCTATGTGTAAAAGTGCCCAAGCTTTCTAAATCACTGGGAGATGCTACATTCCTTTTGCCTGAGTCAAAGACAGGACAGGGTACAGCTGATGCCTGTGCTGCCTTTCTCTCCCAGATGCTTGCAAGAATTTCAGAGCACAGCAGTTATAAATCAGTATAACACAGAGCCATGCTGGCAGAAATGCTGCTGAATTTTAGATCCATAGGAACAATATTCAAAACATATTCTGTGTGAACTCTGGATATTCAAAGTGTGTTGACAGACCTTAACCTCTGATATCTCTGTATATAGAATCATAGAATCATAGAATGCCGAAGGTTGGAAGGGACCTCAGAGGTCATCGAGTCCAACCCCCCTGCTCACGCAGGGTCACCTAGAGCACGTGGCACAGGGCTGCATCCAAGTGGCTTTTAAAGATCTCCAAAGAAGGAGACTCCACAACCTCTCTGGGCAACCTGTTCCAGTGCTTTGTCACCCTCACAGTGAAGAAATGCTTCCTTAAGTTCCTGTGGAACTTCCGATGCTTCAGTTTGAAGCCATTTCCTCTAGTCCTATCACTGTCCACCACTGAAAAGAGGCCGCCCCCCTCCTCCTCACTGCCTCCCTTGAGGTATTTATACACGCTGATCAGGTCGCCCCTCAGCCTCCTCTTCTCCAGGCTGAACAGGCCCAGCTCTCTCAGCCTTTGCTCATAGGGCAGATGTTCCAGGCCCCTGATCATCCTGGTAGCCCTGCGCTGGACTCTCTCCAGCAGCTCCACATCACTCTTGTACTGGGGAGCCCAGAACTGGACGCAGTACTCCAGATGTGGCCTCACCAGGGCTGAGTAGAGGGGGATGATCACTTCCCTCGACCTGCTGGAGACGCTCTTCTTAATGCACCCCAGGATCCCGTTGGCCTTCTTGGCCACCAGGGCACACTGCTGCCTCATGGTCAACTTGTCGTCCACCATGACACCCAGGTCCCTCTCTGCGGGGCTGCTCTCCAGCAGGTCCACCCCTAATCTGTACTGGTGTCCAGGGTTATTCTTCCCCAAGTGCAGGACCCTGCACTTGCCCCTGTTGAACCTCATGAGGTTTCTCGCCGCCCAGTCCTCCAGTCTGTCCAGGTCCCTCTGGATGGCAGCACAGGCCTCAGGGCTATCAGCTACTCCACCCAGTTTGGTATCGTCGGCAAACTTGCTGAGGGAGCACTCCAGCCCTTCATCCAGGTCATTAATGAATAAGTTGAACAGGACTGGACCGAGAACTGACCCCTGGGGGACACCACTAAGTACAGGCCTCTAGCTGGACTCTGCACCATTGACAACCACTCTCTGCACCCTGTCATCGAGCCAATTCCTAATCCACCTCCCCGTCCACACATCTATCCCACACCTTTGGAGCTTGCCCAGGAGGATGCTGTGAGGGACAGTGTCAAAAGCCTTGCTCAAGTCCAGATAGATGACATCTACCACTCTGCCCTCATCTATCCGGCTAGATATTCCTTCGTAGAAGGTGATCAGGTTAGTCAAGCAGGATTTCCCCTTGGTGAATCCATGCTGGCTACTCCTGAGCACCTTCTTCTTCTCCATCTGTCTGGAGAGAGCAGCCAGAGCAGAGTGTGTATATATATATATATCATATATTTCTGATAACTACAGGAAATAGCAGGCACGTATTTTTTTCTCAGTGTGGCGATAAAACAGCAGATGTTCACATATTCAAACTTGGGTGCTCTGTGTAGGGACAGAATTTTTGGACTCATTATGCTGCCATTAACTTTATACCTGTGCTGCCAGTGGTACCCTAACCAAATTTGAACTGAATTTTCATTCAGACTCAGACAGACATCTCTGCAGTGCTGCCTTGGGAAACAATTTCTTTGCAAACATTGACATCTTCCTCAGATAGTTCTCCTTGACCTGTCAGGCTCCTTGTCCCGCTATCTGTCACTACAGAAGACAATGAAATGGCAATAACGTTGGTGAAGAGCTGTTGGAACATCTGCCAACAGGTGCTGTAGCAGTGGGACAATTTCACATGTGGTCACCCTGAGGAATTGCATTTCCTCAGGGAAAGAATTAATAGACATCTCCTCAGGTACAAGTGAAAATGGATTGTGCTCTGAAGTCATTTTCTCCTCAGCAGTTCCGATCAGTGCGTCTGAAGCAGCAGAATAGAGAAGGTTCTGTAGGCCATCAGGGCCAAGTGCTACTCTAAGAGAAGGTCTGCCTCTAGCTGAACAAGTCTGACAGCCACTGCCTGGGAGAACAAGCACCAATCTTGCAGTTTCCCAGCTGAGCTGAAGGATTTCAGAGCCATACCTCACACACAAGCACAAGACATTACCTGTCCTTCTTAAAAGTCTGCTGTGCAGGCAGACTTTGTGAGAAATAGTATGAGGTGTTTCCTGAAGGACCAAGTTCAGCAGAGGTAGCAAGTTATTGCTTAGGTGAAAGAAGAGGGATGCGATGAGAAAATGAAAGGGAGAAGTTGTGCAGCTTTCCAAGTCAGAAGACAGAAAATTGTCTTTGGCATAGATGATGCCAAAGAGAAAGAGGCAGAAAGACCCAGCAGGACAGAATAGTGAAGAAACAAAAGGACCAAGTTGGGGAGAGGTGAAGGGAACAACATGAGACTCTAGGCAGCAGAAGAAGAGGACTTTATGTATAGGAAGAAGCAAACCTTTCCTAATGTCTCAGAAAAAGATAGGGAGAAAGGATAATGAAAATGAATATGGTTGCTGCAAGGGAAGAATGGCTACAAAGGTTGCAGAGAAGGGCCACTTTGAGCAGTAAAAGAATTAATCTGACTACACAAAGATCACCTACTAGAGAAACAGATGTATTTAAGTTGCAGTCTATCTCATCCCAGTGTAGAAGTCAGATGCTTTGCACTCTGTAAGTATGCCTACTTTTCTCTGAAAAGGGGGCCTATGGTGGCTATACGAGTGTAGGGCATCTGAACTGTGCAGATCTAAATATGAGTGAATGACTCCTTTATGTCTAATAATCCTCTTGGGTGGCAAGCGGAAGGGCAGAGCTTTAGCATGCCAGCTCTGTGTGTGCTTCAAGGTAATCTCGTGAAAGATTTTCCCCTGGTCTGAGTGTTACTCATGGAAACATGAGTAGATTTCTGTACTGCTTCACTCCTGAGCTAGTCAGTCCTGAGGACTCTCCCAAGGAAATGCCAGAGGTGGATACAACTTTTGATGGACAACACCCATATCACACATGTTGATTCCACAGTATCACAGAAACACAGAATTGTTAAGGTAGGAAGGGACATTTAGAGAGCATCTAGTCCAACCCCCTTGCTCAAGCAGGGACACCTAGAGCATATGGCACAAGGTGGCATCCAGGTGGGTTTTGAAGATCTCTGGAGAAGGAGACTCCACAGCCTTCCTGGGCAGCCTATTCCACGGCTCAGTCACCGTTACAGGAAAGAAGTTCTTCCTCAAATGCAGATGGAACTTCGATGTTTCAGCTTATATCCATTATCCCTTGTTCTGTCATTGGCCACCACAAAGAAGAGTTTGGCCCCTTCCTCCCTACCTTTTCCCCTCAGGTACTTATACATACTGATCAGATCTCCTGTCAGTCTTTTCTAAGCTAAAGAGGCCTAACTTGCTTAGCTCTCTCTAAAAGCTCCACATCCCTCTTGTCCTGGGGAGCCCAGAACTGCACACAATACTCCAGGTGCAGCCTCACTAGAGATGTGTAGAGGGGCAGGATCACCTCCCTCCACCTGCTGGCAACACTCCTTCGGATGCAGCCAGGATCCTCATCTTGGCCAAGAGGGCACATTGCTGACTCATAGTTAACTTGTCAGCCAGGGCTCCCAGATCCCTCTCCATGGAGCTGCTTTCCAGCAGGCCAACTCCTAATTTTTACTGGTGCCTGGAGTTATTCCTTCCCCGGTGCAGGACCCTGCACTTGTCCCTGTTGAACAGGAGTTTCCTGTCTGCCCAACTCTCCAAGCTGTCCAGGTCCCTCTGAATGGCAGCACAGCCCTCCGGAGTGTCGGCCACTCCACCCAGTTTGGTATCATCCACAAAATCTGGGCAGGGGATGTATACAGGGCCAACAACCAAAGCTATATCAAGGTGCAGTGGGTGAGTGGTAGGAGCTGATGTTACAGCCTGTGCAGCAAAGTTCCTTGTACTGTACATGGTTGCAGCACAGTGGAGAGGTCCAAGTGAGCCCAGGGATGAGACATTGCGCCTCATGCAAGTGAGGCAAGTGCGCTTTGACATCTCTTATACAGGCAGTTGGCTAGGCCTGGGCTTGAGAAGGCCTGAGATCGTTTTTATTGTCATTGTGCCCTTTCCTTCCTGTCCTCCATATGGATTTGTCAGAAGAGTACTGGCAATAAGTGTCCTCAATGTCACTGGAGTCCCACACGTCCACTGCTTGCCCTATTCATGGAGCAGTCCTGAATGTGCTCCTTATGGTGATTAACAAGGGCCCTGCAGATGCTCTGCAGTCACAAAGAGCCTTTCTTCAGGCTCAACTCAAGCACAGACAACAAGGTGAGCTTCTCACACTTTTTTTTTCCAAGTAGATGAATGGAGGGAGATCATCACTGTACTCCAGGCTGAGTGCCATGGCTCCTCTGGCTCCCTGCATCTGCCTTGTTGTACAATCCATGCACACCATGGAGGGTACTGGACTGTTAACTGAACAGTGCCACCTAATATGGAAGAAGCAAAAGGACACTGCAGGTGACTGAGATGCCAGCAATGCATACGGTGATGGCTTATCATGCCATCATACCTTGTCATGCCTCTTTGGAAATATTACGGGGGAGAGGGTTAGGGAGGTGGAGGAAGTGTTTTTGACATTCTCTTATTAGTTATGTATGAAGAAAAACACCGCAAAATAACACGTTTGGGATTGGCAGGGGTTATGAGGCTGTTGCCAGCTCCTCCCACTGATCTCCTGCACTGATACTAGTTGGGAGGTGAGGAGGAGAAAACATTTCAGCAGCAGCTGGGTCTGACCTATGCTCATTCCTGTCAGGTGTTGGAGCATGACAGACATGTTTGACTTTAAAGCACGCAGCGCATTTAGTTTAGCATGGGCTTAGCTCTTGGCAGAATTGGGATCTTTAGTCCACATCCTGGACTCAGGTCCGACAGCAGAGGCCTATACAAAGCCCTGACTCAAACAAGAATTTGAATCAGCTCTCTAACATGCTGCAGAAAGGTGTAAAAGTTCAAGTTTTTGGTACTATCTCACCATTTGCTTCTGATACATGTAACAACACAGTACATACCTGTTGCACATTTTGCAGATTTAACAGTCAGATAAGTGGTAAGAATGGTTTGAAAAAGGTCTGCTTAGAGACAAATGTCAAAAAACAGGTATTTTTATCTTTGTTACCACCAATATTTGTATGGAAATAATGTTTGCATTAGTTAGATCGTGATTATCACAGAAGGTAAAAATAATCAGGGAGAACATAATAGGAAAATAGTTATTTTACCATTACAACTGTTATTTTACCCTTACCTGTGCTTAGATATTGTCATTGCACCTACCTCAAAGGATGTTTATTAAAAGAGAAAGGCAGGATTTTAGAGAGAAATTATGAGAATAGCATGGAAAGACACTGGAAAGACTTGTGGAAGTATCTTTTACCCCTTGGGTGGTCAGCTATGTCTCATAAAAGAAGGCATAACAGGCTGAAGACTAGATTCCAAAATAGCCAGATGTGCAGAAAAGACTAATAAAATTCCTCTGATTACCCACTCTTATCGCTTATGCCCCAGAGACATCTCACTCTCTTAATCTCACTTTTTTAGGCTGCACACTGATCTCTCTGCCCCAAGATATACTTCATGCCACAGGCTTTGGATTCAGCAAAGATCCTTGTATGGATATGAAAAATGATAGCTTTGGCAGTTAGATTGAGGGAAGATATAAGCCTTCAGCTTTCATAATATGGCACAAATCATTGAATAATGGTTAGGAAGAAAGTTAACCCACAGGCAACGTATCCCTTTACAGTCTATTATGAATCATTTTGCCTTTGCCTAAAAGCATTAGTATTGAATACTCTCTTGAATGGGTGGCTTGCCACCGGTCCATGCAAGTATTGCACTTGTGCTGTCTTAAAAAAGCATCATATGGGAGTTAAAAAAAAAGGTTGTTCATTTTTGCCCCCATATTGGTATATTTGTTTACTCTCAGATGAAGATGAAACCCTGGATTTTTATTTCTGTTTTCTGTGCGATGCTGCTAGGGGGGATTAGAAGCCAGTTTTCCACCAGCATCTCAGCACATGCAGTTTGAGACAGGTTTTAAAAAGGAGCCAGACATCAGGAAAGCACCTGAATGAGTAGTCAGACCTTTTGAAAAGCTGCCTATAGGCATCGCAATAGGATTTGGCATACGATGAATTCTTTTGAAAGTGCAGATTCATCAGCTTGTACAGATTAGTGTAAAAGGTAGAGCCTCAAAATGAGTCATATTTAAGAAAATAAACATGAGAAAAGGAGAATTATATTCTAATGTCTTTGATGTGAGAGTCCAGACATTATTTTCTGGTGATGCCCAGGACCATTTTTTGTGCCTGTTTACAATGTCAAGAGAAATGGAGTCATGGTGCGTGACAGAGACTCAACTTTATTGCAATATCACCTACATTAATAAATGTAATAATAACTACTGGCTTATATCTTATTTTGACAAAATGCCCTGTGTACAGAAAGATTTCCCAATGTGCTAAATCATTGTCGCAATGTGCCTCTTCTCTGCTTTTAGCCAAATGCTCAGAACAAGGATTTTTATCCAAATACTTTATATTGCTCCAGGGGCTGTAACTGGTGTCAGATCCTTCTTGACACTTGAAATGATCCTGATTTCAGACAGATGGATCATTGTTAGGCCCATCCTGCATTCTGATTGAATGCACAGGCTGTTGTATGGCTGAAACACTTTAGACTAAAGACGATTTTTTAACATTGGCTTTATTTTGCAGCATTTGGTTGGTAACAATGGTTGTTATCTAGGTTTCCATCTCTCTATAGGGTTTAAGCAAAATAAGATGTCCTTATGGATGCCTTTTTAGCGTGAGAGGATGTTAGTATTCATTCAATAGAATAGGCTTATTAAAAAGGAAAAATCATCCACATTTTTGTGCCTGCTTCTTGACAATGTCCCTATAATAGCACTCAGCAGCTGCTAAATGGGATAATCGCTTGTTACCTTCATGTCACTAATTCAAGTGCTGATGGTGCTCAGCGCATAAGTGGTTATTCAGCCACTGGCACCCCAGGTATGCTTTGCATGAGAAGGATGCTGAAGAAATTAAGCTTCCTTCTGGGATTCCAGGAACATTTAAAAGAAATGCTTCAAGATGATGAACTTGGAAAGGAGATAATGTCCCAGATAGACAGAAAGGAAAACAGGGCAAGGAGGACACCACCAGGAAGGATTTGCAAATTTGATGCTTTGAAGTGGCCCAGTCATAACCTGAAGAGGCGCAACTCCCTCTTCTGCCTGGTGCAAAGCCTCTGTGCCCACAGACTTAAATGAAGGCTGTCTTTGATTCCATACACATGAATTATATTCGTATCATGCTAGTGTCCTAGATAAACCACTATCCCAAGCACATACTCCCAACAGTGCAATATGTGTGACTAAGACACATCTTCCTAATGGTTAGGCTACTTTCACTGAGTCGCTTTTAACAGAGGAGCCACTCTGCTCCCAGCCAGGTGATATTTGGCTCAGTACTCCTCTGGTAGAGCAACACAAAGTGCCATGCTTTTGATACGCTGCCGGGCACATGCTCTGCATCTCCTTCCCATGGCAGCAGAGAAGTGGCTGTAGCCAAAATACTTAAAATCAACATCACTGTTATGGACCAGAGCTTGCAACTGAACTGTGTGTGTGTTTGTGTGTACAAAATTGTGGTTGAATGCACTCATTTATATTTCACATGTACAATCTCCCAGGGAGTGGGAGAAGAAGCTACAAAAACACTTAACACACTTTACGTGACAATAACTGCAGATTGTACAGTTGTACTCCTATACACACTGCCGTATTAACTGTCTGTGATCTCAGCATAAAAACAGAGTGAGAGCTTAGCCTAAAACATTTAGTTATGAAGTTGCAGATAACATAAGACCTGCAAGCAGTCAGCCATCAGTGTCTGTTATTGTCTTCCATTAAGCTGCATATGACAAGCACTAGGAAATGTGCTTCACAGACAAATGAGAGGCCTTGTCAGTCCCTTTTGCTCTTGAAGGAGAGTACCCATGTCCTATGCATTGATGTCATATGTCTAGAAAGTGACATGTAGGAGGAGAAAAGGGGAATTAACAGGTAAGTATAACACCCTGGAGGCGAAGATATAGAAGGTGAGGAAAGTCAATGACTGGGGAGAAGGACAGATTCTCCAACCTCTCACCTGTATAGGCCTACAACCTCCTTCTCCAAAGAGCGTTAATATAAATAAACATCTATTTTTTGCTTTTGAAAAATCTGTTTTAATGTCAAAATAGTGATGCATTTCTAAAACCTGATCATAAAGCCATAGACACCACTGTACTTTTAAGGAAACTGATTGACCAAAGCATCTTCTTAGGCCCAGCAGCCATTGTCTGCTCACTCCCCTAACTTTGAAATGATTTTGCATTCATCTGTACCAGCCTTGTATATCCAGTCCCCGACGTGCTCTACATGATCTCCTCTGAAGAGTTAGTTACTTATGGAGTTGTTCTCGCTAAATATTCAGCAAGAAATATATATATACAGATATATAATCTACGTCTATCTGTTTCCATGGCAGTGATGTGGGTTACAACCAACAATTTTAGCTGCTCCAAGTTTAAAACCATAACCAAGCTAACAACTCTTTTGTTTCCACATAAGAAATAAAGAAGTGATGCAGTCAGTTAACTTATGAGGGCTGGAACTCAACTAACTTATGAGTGCTGGAACATTTTTGCTCTTTCAGCTTTTCAGATGACAACCAAGCAACTATGGTTTGTCCCCTTCATGTGGCATATGGGCTGCAGGACTGACCCAGTTTCTCCTTGGAGCTGTCATGGCAACATGCATGGTCACATTTGTACTTCGTGTGGTGAAGTCTTTGATTTCTTGCTACATCAAAGTAAGAATTAAGGAGGCTGGAACAGAAGAGAGGCTCAGTTTTTTACTCTGTTTTCTCTTGCTGTTTCTCCTCGTCTAGCAAGCAGCTTCCCTACTTCTAAACAAAACTTGGACCAGTGTAGTAGCTAAGGAGTTGGAGACAGAAGAAAAAGAAAGATATCACTTGCTCTTTTCTATTCTAGTTCTGCTTTATTCCTCAGAAGGACCTTTTATTCCTCAGAAGAAGCCTGCCTGGGCTTTCTAAACAAATGAGGCATGTGCAATCATCCCATATGTATGCCACCTGAGAGGGGGTCTGTCTCTCTGTCTAGACTCCAAAGAATTTGAAGCTATTGACCAATCAGATTAAACTCAGCAGCCTTGGTCTATGAAATTTCCTGAAAAAGAGCATAGATAGAGGAGAGAAATAATTTCCCTGGAAAGGGAAAGGTTAAAGTGGCAACTCAACCCTATTTGACATCAGAGAGTCTACAAGACAGCATGCCACTGGGACTGCCACAACCAGCAGAAATATTTCAAACTGGAGTTTGCACTGCCACAAGAACTATTCCTTTCTTAGCTTGGCTGCTTCCAGAACCTTTGGTTTGAAGATTGATGTGTATTTAACCATCCTGAGCCATTAATTCCCCAGAGCACCACACAGGCAATACTTAGCTGTGGGGAGCTGACTGCCAGGAAAGAGAAAAAAACTCTCAGATTTCTATAGTAAAATCTTGATGGCCTTCAGGAAAGAAAAAATCAGAAAAGAAAAATGGGTATTTTCTTTTCAAAAAATGGCATTTTGGGGTAAACATGCTTTTGTGATGGAGAAGATTGAATAGGAAGAAAAAAATATCTGAAAGGTTTGATTTATAAAGAGAAACGAACTGTAAGATCATGTGCCCAGACTGGCTAAGCAAAGGCATGAGCAAGGAAAGAGGGAGATGGCCAGCAAGTACCGGAAGGGCTCCAACAGGAAAGAGAGAAAGGAGTGAGTGTATTTGAAAGGAGCAAGAAGTGTACAAAGCACATTCAAAGCACATCCCAAAGTGTTGGGATGACATTTGAAAAGGAAAAATTTAGGCAGAGTGGCAGGAAAAACTTCCTGACAGTGAGATATGTGCATTGGAATTGTCCCTTAGGAGAAGTCCTGGAAGCCTAACCACTTGGCATGCAAAAATTGAGCTGGAGGAAAACTGCAAGTCCTGGAAAGGCCTTATCCAAAGCTCACTGAAGTCAACAGAGAAGCTTGCATTAATTACAGGGATTTGGCTCAGGGATTAACTCTGTAGCCAGGAACAAATCTGCAGTGAGAACTCTCAATAGGTGACTTGGTTGTGCCTGGATGAGTGGCACCCTCCCAACATGAACTGTGAAAAAAATGGGCAAACACAAAGGAAAATTAAAAAAAAAAAAAAAAAAATCTGTGTCCTTTAAGGCAATGTATCTGTCTGCAAGGACCTGCTCTGCACTGGCCAATGCACAGGCAGAGTCAGAGCTCGGGCTTCTGTTAGCCTAGACTCCAGGGAAGGCCAGCTGCCAAAACCAGGGCAATCCTGCTTGAGTCAGGGGATTGGGCATGAGTGGGTGGGAAATAAAATGAGCAAAGAGAACACACATGACAGAGCAATGGAGAGAACATATGCACCATTTCTCTGGATGTGTATGTAGCAAGGAGCCAGGCAGGAAGGAGCACGGGTTTGCAGCGGCGGGGAGGAGGCGTTGCCTAAAGGCAGCAGCCAAGGCAAAGGCAGAGCAACACTAGAGACACTGCTACTTTCTTTGCATCAAGAAAAAACTTCATGTAAAGAAATCGATGTTAAAAACACCCAAGGGGCTGACACCTTCATCAGAGCTCCCTGATCACAGAATCATAGAGTCACGGAATGGTTGAGGTTGGAAGGGACCTCTAGAGATCATCTAGTCCAACACCCCTGCTCCAGAAGGGACATCCAGAGCATGTGGTACAGGGTGGCATCCAGGCAGGCTTTGAAGACCTCCAGAGAAGGAGACTCCAGAACCTCCCTGGGCAGCCTGTGCCAGGGCTCTGTCATCATTACAGGAAAGAAATTATTCCTCATATGGAGATGGAACTTCCTAAGTTGCAACTTACACCCATTTCCCTGTGTCCTATCACTGGCAACCATTAAGAGCTTGGCCCCTTCCTCCCTACATTCCCCCTTCATGTACTTATACATATTGATAGGATCCCCTCTCAACCTTCACTTCTCCAGGGAAAGTAGACCCAACTCACCCAGTCTCTCCACCTATGAGAGATGCTCCATTCCCTTAATCATCTTGGTTGCTCTCCGCTGGACCCTCTCTAGAAGCTCCCTCTTATAATGGGGAGCCCAGAACTGCACACAGTACTCCAGGTGCGGCCTCACCAAAGCTGAATAGAGGGGCGGGATCCCCTCCCTTGACCTACTGACAACATCCTCCTGATGCAGGCCAGGATCCCATTGGCCTTCTTGGCCACAAGGGCACACTGCTGCCTCATGGTTAACTTGGTGTCAACCAGGACTCCCAGGTCCCTCTCTGCAGAGCTGCTCTCCAGCAGGTCAACCCCTAATCTGTACTGATGCCTGCAGTTACTCCTCCCCAGGTGCAGGACCCTGCACTTGTCCTTATTGAACCTCAGGAGTTTTCTCTCTGCCCAACTCTCCAACCTGTCTAGGTCCCTCTCAATGGTAGCACAGCCCTCCGGAGTGTCAGCCACTCCACCCAGCTTAGTATCATCAGCAAGCTTGCTCAGGGTGCACTCTGTGACCCTGTACAAGTCATTGATGAACAGGTTGAACAGAACCACGCCCAGAACTGACCCCTGGGGGACACCACTGGCCACAGGCCTCCAACTGGACTCAGCCCCACCCTCTGAGATCTGCCATCCAGCCACTTCTCAATCCACTTCACTATGCACTAGTCCAGACCACACTCCTGGAGCTTTGCTATGAGGATATTATGGGAGACAGTGTTGAAAGTCTTGCTGAAGCCAAGGTAGACAACATCCATAGCTCTCCCCTTGTCCATTGAGCATGTCATCCGATCATTGTTTAATCCATGCTGACTACTCCTGATCACTTTCTTCTAATTGACATGCCTAGAGATGCTCTCTAGGATGAGCTGCTCCATCATCTTTCCAGGGACAGAGGTGAGGCTGACCGGCCTGTAGTTGCTCGGCTCCTCCCTCTTGCCCTTTTTGAAGACTGCAGTGATGTTGGTTTCTTCCAGTCCTCTGGCACCTCCTCTGCTCTCCAGGACCTCTCGATGATGATGGAGAGCAGCTGAGCTCCATCTGAACTGCTGCTCCATCTGAACCCTTGTCAGTTCCTTCAGCACTCGTGGGTGCATTCCGTCGGGGCCCATAGATTTTTGGGTGACCAGTTTGCCTAAGTGATCCCTAACCCAATCCTCTTTGACCTGTGGAATGACTTCCTCTTTCCTGTTTATCTCTCTCTTACCTGGGCTCTGCAGTTCATGGGGAGTAGTCTTAGCAGTAAAGATAGAAGCAAAGGCAGCATTTAGTAACTCTGCCTTCTTGGCATCCTCCATCACCAAGGCCCCCTCCCCATTCAGCAGTGGGCTAACATTTTCCCTAGTCTTCCTCTTGCTGCTAACATATTTATACAAGCCCTTCCTGTTCTCCCTGACATTCTTTGCTAACTCTAATTCCAGACAGGCCTTGGCCTTCCTTGTTGCATCCCTGCATTCTCTGACAATGTGCCTATATTCATCCCACGTGGCCTGGCCCTTCTTCCACATGCTGTACACTCTTTTTTCTTTTTTTTTTCTTTTTTTTTTTTTTTTCATTAAGTTTGCCTAGCAGCTCCTTGCCCACCCATACAGGTCTCCTGCCCACTCCCCCCCTTATTGGACTTCTTTCTTGTGGTAATGCACCGGCACTGAGCTTGGACCCTGGGCTAATGGACTGGCCTTCTCTGTCTGCAGATGCAGAGGGCAATTTTCCCTCCAGAGGATGCAATTAATACCTCTGTTGGAAGGGGGAATTTCCCTTGCAGGAAACAACTTCTCTGCCTCCAGGAAGACCAGCTGACCCTGCGGAACCCAGCTGGCTGATGTAGACCCTTGCCATGGAAGTGCATGGAGAGCCTGCATGCTGTCTGGAGAGCAAAGCTCTTGTGCCCTCTCATATGCTGCTTCCAGCAGCTCACTTGGAATGATCACCAGGATACCTCCTCCTTATTGGGAAACTGAATTTCACTCTCTGACCCTACCCGGGTTTCCTCCTCCTTCCTAACTAAAGCCTCTGTGCACGAAGGGTTTCCACACATCTGCAGAGGAGATAAACACACATGGAAAACAAAAGAAACTGCCAAGTGGGGAACACATCAATCCTGAAAGAGCTCTTTGCATCTGCCATACATCCTCTATCACTGCTTATCCCAACATGCTGCCTTGTCCATTTAAACAGCAAAAAACATGGGACAGGAAAAGACAGCATGTGCTGTGCTGTTGCCGAACCAGCATAAATGGAGTTAAAAAGTGGAAAGTCTAAACTAAAAGTATGTAATAGAGAAGTTTCACTTACTTCCAGATCAGGCATTACAGAGTTAAAGTTATGCTTAAAATAAATTCAAACTTGGTGAAGTGTGGCAATGCATATCCAAGGCACTCAAACGGCTTTAATTCTGCCCTGGAGTGACACACAACCATATGATTATGATTAAAATATATTTGCCGTCCTAGACTAGATTACACTGATAAATACAATATTTTTCATGTTCTCTTGCTTTGCCCCTCCCTCAGCATCCCAGTGCCCCAGATAGTAACATTAGCACAAATTTCACTGCCTACCAGGAAGAAAAAAATACATATCACGGGTCCTTCACATCTGTAATGAGAGTCCCAGGCTAAGTGTTGTCTTGGAAATACCCTGCCTCATAACATCAAATCCACAGTCCCTGGTTCCTAAGGCTGGGGTAGTACAACTGAGCTTTTATATTGAGTGAGCATTTACCTTTGCGGAGGAGCTGGGAAGGGTTTTCCTAACACCTTTTATGCCACTATAATCTACACTCATGTATTTATTTTACAAGCCTATTGAAATCTGAGTTTTAAAGTGCAGAGAAAATAGAAGAGAGACAAAGAAAATCATCTGGATAAACAATTAGGGTTTCTTTTCAAGGACTCAGGAGCTAATCGAGTCCAAATCTGTTCCACATTTACATTTACATACACTTACTGAGCTAGAGAAAGTCAGTTCAAGACTGACATCAAGAGTCAGTTCTGCCCTCAGCTACATACATGCAAACTCTGTTGAGTAAATGGGGGCTTTAAGGGTGTAACAGTATGCTAAGTTTGTCCCCAAATATTCAAACTGATTGCTTAATATCCAATTTTGTACAACCCTGTTTGACCTAGACACGTGTTCAAATGACTTGTCTTCACATCAGTCCGGTCTGAAATGACTCTACAGATGTTGAATTTACAGAGTGTGTGTAGACTGAATTGTCATAATGTGTTTAAATATTTGGCAGTAAATCAGAGCTGTCCACTTATTTGCACTTTTGCTGCTGCGTAGCAGGAACACCCTTAGCACTAGTTGGGTTCTGATATATTAATGAGCTAACAGATATTTATAGTTTACAGTTTATAATTCTTTTGTTCACACAAATACACACACACGCTCCACCTCAACTTCTTCCCTAAACCAGCATATCTTAACATAAAATGTGTTGACTTTAAAAGTCTTTTTTTTTTTTTTGGCCTTGATTGATCAGTTGACAAAGTTTTCTATTATGTGGAAAAGCACCTTGCCATTAACAGGGTTTTTATACATTATACAGAATTCTAAAGAGACTCATTGTGTGAAAGAAAATCATCCAGCGTAAGAAAAGCTGTTCACTACAAGCCAAAAAGCCATTCTCTGCCTATGCAGATCCCAAATAAATATGGAACCGATAACAACTGTGAGCAACAATCATTGCATAAGGGGAATACTTACAAAGTCCCTTTTACAGATCACATCTAAGGGAGGAAAATGCTATCACCTTTGCTTCACAGAAAGAAGTGATTCTGAAGCCCATAGATCAAAAAGGAGATCTGCAGCACAAAAGGAAACAAAATCCTGGTCTCTGAGGTTAGCACTTCCACTTCTCATTCATCCCACTTCTCTACCACTGGTAGCTTTTTACAAATTTAAGGCACTGAGTGTTTCATGATTTAATAGCTTCCAGATAGACCAATCCCAGTCCAGGGAGGACCACAATGTCAGTACTAATACTTTGCAACTTGTATGACTAATGAATGTTAATTGCAAATTGCAAATAATTAATATTTTTTATGAAACAGAATACTGCACCTTTTACCAAGAGGATGCTTTAGAGTGGATTAAATGGAAGCTATATATATATATTTGTATTTCTCTTTGTGAATAAAACAGTTTTTTCACCTGGAAGATTTTTTTTTCAGGTCAAAAATGCATTTTCTGGTCAAAAGTGTAGAGGGAAAAAACACACAGGAAGCTAGGTTCTGATTCAAGCAGAACAAGAGTTTTTCATATCCCAAGCTCTTGACTTTGTTGTGGACCTAACAACTAGTCTGGCGTAAGGACACTTGTTGCTTGGTCTTGCTCATTTTTGGCCACACTTTTGCAGAGCTGTTACTCAAACAGCCCTTCATCTATTCCAATGAGCAAAAGATGCAAAACCTCACTTCCAAATCTCTTTCAGCATTGAAGAGACTCAAACCAGGTCATTCCTCTCTATGACAGCTGTATCTCTTTAACCATATGGACACAGTTGATGGCAGTGCATGTCCCTGGTGGAATGGTTACCTGCCCCGTCCTTTTGCTGGGAAAGCACCTTCTGGCACAAGAGTGGGGCAGAGCGTTGGGGCAATAAGGCTTAAAGCCCCTTGCTGGTGTTTATCTATCCATAGGGACTGTCACAGGGCTTTGAGAGACTCCAAGCCCAATCATCTGCCCCACCATCCTCCAAACCCTAGCTCAAGGTAATGCGAATCAGTCCCCAAGTCCTGTCTACACATAATATGAGGACACGCAGCCAGGATGAAACAGAAAGTATTTGCCCATTCTGCCAAGCCTGGCAGATGTAGGCCAGGGCAGGCCCCCTGTGATGCTGGCAAGCCAGCCCCCGGAAATGCTGACCTCCAGTGGAGGAGCCACGGCTGCCTCCTTTACATGCACAATAGGATTTGGAAGAAGATGTCTGCTGATATCTCTCTTTCCTTCCATTTGTGGGAGTATGTCATATCAGCAGAAAGCACCTTGAGGGATGACATAAATGAGTCCCTAGCAGATGGCTGCAGGACTTTGTCAGTGCAATGAGAAGTTGAAGGCTGAGCCTTATGTCCCCAGAACCTGATTCTCCAGAATATCCTAGCCTGCTTTTGCCACTATAATGATAGGCCTGAGCTGTAAACCTGATTAAACTTGCTGGTTATAAGGGGTTTATGACACTTTGGTGTCAACAGAGTGGTACGAAGTAGTGGGAACAGTCTGAACAGCTCATCTGTTGCAAAGCTCGGTCAGGCTGACAGAGCAGAAGTGAAAACAGGATCCATCACAAGCAAAATTATACAGTCTGGTGCTGATTTCACCTGAAAGATGGCAAATCAGAAGTGTTTCAGCCAAATCACCATAGTCTAATGAGTACCAGACATAGAAGGGATCAACATGAGGCCTATGTGTGTGTGAGTGTGGTTTCATAACACCTCCCTCTCCCACCTGCCACACTAGTTTCCTGAAAGAAAAGCAGAACAGTAGAGCACAAACCCAAACTTACACTGTCATGTATTAAAGCTTTGTTTTTCCCACTATTTAAAGTACTGACCCAGCCCCCTCAAAAGTTCCCAGAATATTTGAATTGTGAGTCAGAGACCACAATGGAGATACTTAAACTTTGTCAAGCCAGGCAAGTATCTCCTGCCAAGTAGTAATCATTGTGATTTTTGCTTTGTCACTCATGAGTCCTCCCTAGCCATGAACAACACACTGGCTCATTGAGAAAGCACCAGATACTTGTTGGATGCTTACCTATCACATCTCCAACTTTTCATGGTTCTTCTGAGCAGAGCTCTGCAAACAACATGGAAATTCGCAGGTACTGACAGATCAGGTGGCTGCATCTGTAGAAGAAGCACTGAAGAAAGAGGACAAGAAGAATAAGAGCAATACTGAAAAGCAATGCCAGAAAAATCTTCATGATTGAGGGCAGACTCACATTCAAAGAAATCATCCCACTTTGCAAAACATCCTAAAGCCTAAGAGTTAACCTGTGATGGCTAAGGCACTATCCCTCCATTCATTTGGCCATCAGCACTACCACTGCAAAAAGAAACGTACATTTTAGCAAAAAGATGGAGCCAGGATGAGGAAGCATTAACTGTGTCATTCACCATAACTAAATTCACCTGCCATCATGAGTTAACATCCAAAGTTGCAAAATGTGTTTTACCTCTTTTCGTTCTTGCAGGGGCAGCCTGGATGCAGTGGTGAGAAGGGCTCTACTTTTGCTTGCTTGTCATCAGAACAATTCACTGTGTCCCACTCTGGGCAAAAAAAGGGTGGAAACGACCCTCATAGTGCTGAAACTATGAGTAAGTCTTCCCTTTCAAAGTATGCTGGGCTGTGGTGTTGCCAGTCATTAAACTGGAATGTAATATTGCTATGTCTTCCAACAAGTTAACCCAACCCTACCCAAAAGCCTCATCTGCCCCTAAATTTTTCCCTTAGCAATTCCTGTTGCTGCACCAGTGGAAATGCTGCCATCCAAGGGTATAGCTGAGAGTTAACGCAGACAAAAGGAGTCCATCCGCTACTCATGTAGGCAATATGGAGATGCAACATGTCCCCAACCAGCCTCAGCTGCCAAACGGGGGAAGCAGATGCCACTGCTGCTATTTCAGAGCAGTTTAATCAATACACAAGTTAACTGCCTCTCAGACTGCTAGCATCAGTAATTTTTAAGAAGTTCTAAAATTATTTATTATTTATTATTTATTATTTATTATTTATTATTTATTATTTATTATTTATTATTTATTATTTATTATTTATTTTTTGATTTAACAATCAGGGCATCATGAATAATACATTTTTAAATATTATTTGACTACAGATCACACATTCATTTCCCACTTCTAAGACTTCCTGTATGATCATGAGTGTTAGAAACCTTTCTCTTTTTTTTTTTTTTTTTTTTTAAATTGGCCATTTTCCTCCTCTTTTTGTTACATCAAAAGCCAAAATTCTCAGACAAGCTCAGCCTTCTGGCAGAGGGCATGAGGGCTTTAAGGAAATCCCCAAGCCTCATGGTGCAAGACTTGATCTGCAGTGAGGTGAGCTTGCAACACATTCCTCCACCTCAGCACTCCAGCTGCTTCTCTGCTGGTGGAGCCATACTAGCAGGAATAAAAGGACGAGAGACTGAGAATAAAATCAGACAGCACCAAACCCTTCAGCATTTCACAAGTGTGAGGTCTTGTGTGTGTGTATATGCATGCTGCTTCAGTTTTCTTCTCATCACAAGTAGACTTAATATTTCTTCAGCAGATTCATGCTCGTACTTGGATGAAGTGAACATTTCCATTATCTTCTCCATCACCCAGGCTGCAGCGCTGACTAGCCCGCTGCTATCCATCCCTTTTGTCTGTGGTTTTAGACAGAAGCTGTATGTCAGGCGAGATGGGCGAGTTTCCACATTCTGAATGCATGAGGAGGAAAGAGGTCACTTTGTGCATCTTGCTCTGTAGGAGTGCTGACTTTCACCTCTTTAACACCTGTTATTGGGTGTTATTGGGAATTTGGAGGTGGGACATCGGGGCAGCAAGAAGGAACTTTGAGTGAGACTTACTTCTGCATTATTATATCACAGCACTGGCCTTGAGAGTATTTAACGCAGGCTCATCTTGAAAAAGTAATTGTAAGGAAATCTGGATTGCAGGCTCAATGCAAATATCTTCTTTCTGCTCTACATCCTCAGAGGCAATACAAGCAGACAAGCAATGCAAGGAGCGAAGCAGGGCCCTGGAAGAGCTTCAGCTCAACAGTTGAGCTTCCTTCTTAAGCCAATGAAAGAAGGCAGCAGCAAAAACATTTCATATTCACCTGGGAAGTTTCTAATGCTGTTTGCAGGAGCAGTGGCTGCAGCTGCAAAAACATCACAGTCCTCTCCCTGGTAGTGTGCTCCACCATGCCACTGGCTGGGCTATGGGATTGTCAGTGGTTACTTAGCAGTCCAGACTACTCAAATTACAAAATCTGGAAGAGAGATGGAAGCTGAAACCAGAGAAGCTGCAAACAAGAGCTAGTAGCCTCCCATGGCAGAGCAGGAAAGGCAACTCACTGCAAGAAGACAGATTTTCAGTGTGGGGCGCCCAGAAAACCTACATGAGCAAACATATTCACATAATGTTCAGTGAACCACTGGCTTTGGACACATGCACTACTCCAGGGATTTTGGAGGCCTAAAACAGGTGCTGCTCCCCAATTCCATCCCTGCTAACTCACTGCAATTACAAGAAGGACAACAGAAAATGCCCCTTCCAAATCACTGCTAGCACACCCATCCCTCAGCAATCTGCCACAGCTATACGCCATTACAAAGGGCTTGGCGAAGCAGCCTCCCCAGTCGAAGTAAGTTTTGTATCAGAGGTTAAAGATCACACCGTATCTATCTCTGAACACACCTTTGTTAGTTTTGGCTGCACCCTTTCAGGTATCACCTGCCTCCTCAGGCAAACATATTCTGTCTTAAACTCCCGGTGCAAGCTTGGTGTATGGACTGACTTTGCCTGGTAGGTATCTGTGCATCTTCTGCATCCATGTTCCTCTGTCAGAAATTGTGCCAAGCAGCTAATGAGAGAGGGAGAAGTCTCAGGGTAACATGACTACAGTAGGCACATTATAGGAAGAGGAGAAGGAGCTGGAAGCAAATTCAAGGTCAGGCTGCTGTCTGTGTTGGAAGCAGAATGAAAAACTGGAACTGATATCCTGCTGCCCCAACAAACAATACATTCATATGCAGATGAGCAAATGATATGTCAGTTGTTCATGTGTAGAACAGGTTTCACCAGCCAGGATTAAATGAGTATGTTGCTGCAACATATGCTTCTTGCTGGTATGGGAGATAAAGAAAGTAAAGTGAAAGTACTTACAAAGAGAGGCCTGACCCTGAAACCCTGTCTCAAACACCCCAAGAAAGTCCAGACCAACATGGTGAACGGTGAACTTCGCAAGAGTGCATTTACAAGAAAGCATTTCAGTGCCAATACACTGAAATTACAAATGCAAGAAAACACCTTGTTCAATTATAAGAAGTATATACTTTGACTCAAATTACTGTGTCCAGATGTGCAACAGACTGAAATGTATTTCTGTGCTTCTGCTCTTCATTCCCACAGGCCCACACAAAGCTTAATGCAGGCTAAGTGCACTTGGAGGTCTTAAAGCACATGTGCAGCAGTGACAAACTTCCACCAAACACCATGTCCTGCATTCACAAACCCTCATTGAGTGGCTCCCTTAGGATGTAATTGCGCTCAACTTCATTCTGGGCCATGAGCATATGCCTGGCTATGGACATTACTACTAGCAAACAAGAAAAGAGAGACATATAAAGGATAAAGTGCAAAACCCCCACTCTTGTAATCCAAGCATATATAGGATGAACGCTATGTGCCTCCATAGTAAAAGGTTATTTTGTTATTGTTGACAGTCTGGCTGCCTTCCCTGACCTAGTCGTTTGCAAGGCAGAAAAGACAGGCTCACATCTGCTGAACAGCCCCTGGAACATCCCACTACACTGAGCCCCTGGTCCCCTGCATCATCTTCCTGAACTCCTCCCAGATCTACATGGGCAACAAGCAGATACCCTACAAGACACCACAGGCCCTTTGGAAGGCCTCTTGGGTGGCTGAGGCCAAGACCTTAAGTATACAGTCCTGGGGAGCCTATGAGGTGTTTTCTTGTTGCATTGGTGTGCTTGAATGTTGCTTGGTGGTGCACTGCCTAAAGCAACATGCTCTCTCCATACAGGGGACCATGTAGTGAGCAGTACAGCGGTGCAGCCATCATGCAACATGGGGCAGCAGTAGGAGGAACCACTGTCCTCCTCTGCCTGTGTTTCACAGAATAAATGCTGTTATGCAGAGCATAATAGTAGCAACATTTTGTCACTTTCATATTTTCATTTTTGTTTCTCTGGATGAACAAATCCACACGGTGCAGAATTCTTATTTGGGAATGATAAAAAAAACTTTTGTGAAAGATTCCTAGAAATGGCCTGTAACAAGCAAACAAAATGGACATTTTCAGCTACAGCAGTTACAGGCTAGTGAATTTCTAAGCCATTGTAAGTAAAGTCTTATCAATGGGAAGTGTCAGGCAGTCTTAAGCAACACAGAGCTGCTCTTCCCACATTAAGTGGCTGTGAAAACATGCATGATTTGTCCCACTGGGGTGGCTCCCATTCAGTCATATAAGTTTGTGACTCATGGAAGATTCTTTAAGAATGTATCTGAATGTACATACAGATATATTCCAAAATACACTTATATCTACAGGCACATGATCTAAGAGGTGGGTTCAAGTTAAAGTGATTCAGCCTCCCTGTTACCGGAACAAATCTAGCCACCACTCAAAAACGTCTTTTGTTTCTTATGGGGCTAGATGACACTGTAAGTTAGTGAATGTATGAGCTCTTCACCTCAGGAGATTTCGTTTTGTTATTATGATCAGTGGAAAACCAAGAAAGTTGGTGCTCCCTAGGGTATATTTTCTAGAGCTGGGCTACTAAATAATCCTGACACACCAATTCAACACGTTTCCTAAGTACCAACCAAGTTAGGAACTTGGTCATATTCTATATTATGAGTTTTTTTTTTTTTTTCTAACAAATAGTTCTTGGCTTGCAAGCATTTTAACATGTAATATTTATAAGAAAACATACGTTTTTCTCCCAATTCTTAGCCTACAGTTTCCCTGTTTTAATTTATCCCATTTCTCCTAATTAACCCCTGCCTCCCACCCCCGTTGTTCTCATGCTGAATTCCTCTACCTCTCCCAGGAGAACAATGATGAAAGAACATTCGCTTCATAGATCTCCTGGCACATCACCCCTTTTCTTCAGGATTGGGTCTGCAAGGCAGTGAAGCCTCTGGCCCCAAACCACTGAATCACTTAAGGATGTACAGCTGAAATAGAGCTAGACAAAGATGAAGAAGCTGCAAACAGGCTTGAAGTACACACTTTTGCTCCTTGCAAAAAGTGTATCCAGGACAGAGCATTCAGGTCCCCACAGCCTTAGGCGTGTAGGTGAGTTGATTAGGAGATGAATGAGTAAGGATCTGCCATAATCTCACTCCCAAATCTTCCAAGATCCTAACAGGACGTGCACTGCCTGTACACTCTCACAGCAGGCGAGTACTCCACAGCTCCTGGCACCATGCCACCAAAAGGGAAAGGCTTACACATGCTTGAATTAGAAAGGGGGATGTGCTGTCTTGTTGCAGCACATCTGCCTCCAGGGATGGAAAGAACATGGCCACCTCTTTAATGGAGACCATATCAATAGTATGTAATACTCAGAAAAATATCTCTCTGTCATCATTTAACAAACAGATCAGCCCTCTGGGGGGAAAAAAAGAAAAGAAAAAAAAAAAAAAGAAAAGCCTTTTCCTAGCAGTGAATCCCATCAGCTTCCTGACAGTCTGGGTTATTCGTGTCTGTGAATCTGTCTTCCCAGTTGTTCAAGTAACAGATTAGTCACGTACATTAGCAATGGCAGCAATTCTGCCAAATAGCTGAGGAGCTGGGCAGGAGGAGGAGAAGAGCAGCACAACACGAACACAGAGCAGAGGAGGGGAAAGGAGAAATGTAACTTTTCTTCCTCTTTCCCAGTGCCCTTTGGTTCTAAACAGTGCTTACATATTCAAGCCGAAAAACCTCTGGACTGCACAGTGGAGGTGAAATCCATTCTTTTCCTAGTTGAAATACTTGGGCAACTCTCCCTCTCCCCTGTTGCCTCCAGAGTGGGAGGAGCAGCAAGAACACTGAAAGCTCTTCTGAATCTTCTGTGGAACAAAAGCCTTCCTAAATAAGGATGACATTTGGCAAATTGGAACACCTCTCACTTGGGTTTCCGTCTTCCAAGTGAGTGACAAATGCCAGACCCCAGCAGGGCTGACAGAGGTAACAGGACTGTAAAGCATTTCAAATTAGAAGAGAGTTGCTCAGAGAGGAAAGGAAACAAGCAAATTCCATGCCCCTCTCCCCACCTAAAAAAAAACCCATGAGCTTCTGATTAATACATGGTTTTCTAGAAAGAGTTCCTTCTTTCTTAGATGAAAAATCACCATTGTTAGAGCAGCAGTGCATATAGAGTCTATAACGAGGTCAAATTGCTCCTCTACATGCTCCTCCAATGCACATACTTATGTCACATTGTCCCTGTCCTGGCATGCTCGCCTACTGAAAATGCCCCAGCACATAACAAAGGGGAGATTCAAAGCTCGAACACCTGAGTGATCCAGCAACAGAAATAACAGGATGTTTCAGGTCATGTGAGGTGCACACACATTCCCAGACGCTCTGTCTGTCCTCTGTAGCTCGAGGAAATGCTTAATGGCCAACACAGCCTGGAGAAAATGTGAAGAGGGGGAAAACAGATGAGTGCCTACGGGGAAAGCAGGCGAAAAAGTTTTCAAGACAGGTGTAGCTGGAGCAACAGGGAAACATCTAGGCAGTCCTTGTTCTGGTAATAAATAACAGCTACAAAACCCTTGTTAACTTAGGAAAAACATGTAAGTCCTGCCAGTATGTCGGTCCATCATACGCCTGTTCGCTATATGTTCATACAGTATTTACTTCAGCTGTCCCAGAAAAAGACAGAAAATATTGCAGGTCACCCACAGTATCCAATATGTCAGCAGAAGGGTGTCACAACTCTACCAGATCTATCTCTGTTATCATAAAAAATGATATATCTTCCACCTCCAGAGGCAGTGCATAAAAAGGGGAATCAAATATAAAGCATCACTACTGAGATGTGAACCTATAATATGAAACACTAAAGAAAAACTCAGAAATATGCTAGTTTTCTTTCTTAGGAACAAGTGAGAATATGATTGTGCATGAGAACTGAGGCCACACACAGTTTTGCGTTGATGGATTCGGCCAGAGTCAAACACAAGTCCAGTCTCATTCACTGGAGGAGATGGTAAGCACTAGGCCTGACAGCTTTTAAACATGTGCCCCTGATGTCATCCCAACCTCTTTTCACCATCCTACTTTACAGAGGGAAATTCACTGCACAGGCAGCCCAGTTCTAGAGAGGAAAGTCCCGCATGATACATGCTGCTAGGCTTTCCTATTTCCAGATCCAAACACTGCTGTTTCGGAAGCAGCAAGTATGGGGAGGAAAAGGGGGGCACAGGAGTCAATTAAAACACTGTTCTAATATCTAGCATTATACTAGGACATAGATTAAATTAGTCAATCATTTTAATCACTGTCTCACAGTAACAGCCCACATACACAATTTACATTAAAAACCTATGGCGTTGTGAGAGAATGGTCTAGTTTTGATGCTAATGTGGGCAGTTCTGACCCAAACAACTACCTTCTGTGGTGAAGTTGTGTATATTGGAGGATTTTTTTGACTTGTTGTTTCCAGGAGAACTGCACTGGAATACTGTTTTGCTTGGGCTTTTGTTTCAACATATATATTTGGTCTGTTTACTTTTCAATCTCATGTATTTAGCAGACAGAAAAAAAAAATAGAGTGGTGACCAACGTTGAATACATTTATCATGCAACACATGTTTATTCTTTCAGTTCACCCATGTCTTCTTCCTGCTCTGGATATTTATTTTTGTGCTCCCCAAAGTACTTGGATGTTCAGGGAGGGTTACATTTTTAGAATTACTGGTTCTAGGAAACTGGAGGTGTGTAAATGAGTGGCATGCCTAGAGAGCAGGGGAAAGCCAACAATTTTATGAGGTCCTTGGCTAACTCACATACTCTGGAGCACGACTGAGATAAGACAAGGGAGACAGACCCCTACTTGCCTCTACAGGAGTGAAGGGGAATGTGCTCTGAAGAAGCTCCTTTTTCTACTTAAAGAAGATGCAGCTCTGGAGAGAATTTCTCACACTGGTGCTTCCACTGTTGCATGCACTATGAAGGATACATTGTATATGCAGAAATTATTGCTCTGCTAAATATTGAACAAAATCAGGGGAGAAAGACAGTGCAGTCTCTGATCGGACAACATCACATGTCAAATGAACAATAAAAACACAGCACTGAAAAATAAAATATACTGCTTCGGAGAAGTCTTAGGAGAGTATCTTTAATAGTGTCATTTTTTTTTTTTCTGTTTCTTTCTGATGCTTTTTAACTGTTGAAGTTGACATCTTTTCCTCTTGCTGAACTAGCATCTCCTGACAGCCAAACATTGTCAGAAAATTTCCATCCAGCTCTAGAGTGGATTTCAACACTCAGACCATTTGTGTGTAGGTATGAAAAGAGGTTTAATGTCAATACCAGAAAATCATCTACAGGGTGTACAAAATGGTATACAAATTAAGGCAGCATGCTTCTTTGAAGAAGCTCAGACACTGGTGAGTTTGTTTGCCTTGAAACTGTTGTCAATTCTTTTCTGCTCAGCTACAGCTGCAATAGTCACCCTGTTCACTGTGTTTACCCTCCAGATGACCTATCATTTGGAAAAAAGTCTTCAATGGGGAACGTAGCCTTCCAGGACACAGCAAATCCCCTTTTAAAGGCCATGGGACATTTTGATGTTTTTAAAACAAAACATCTTAGAGGAGATCATTGTTGTCCCAATAAAGAGCAATATAGAGAGTCCTCAGAAGCTAAACAAGCAAAGCAGGCGTTTGCGGGAGGAGAAGGCAATAAATGCATCAGTAAGCTTCTTAATCATGAGCTTAAAAAATGCTTATGATGGTTTGTAATAATTAGCTTGTTACAGCTCTCTGGTAACGGAGCAGTGAGAGGCCAGTTCTTGATGTTTAGAGAACTTCAGCTAGCAAAACATTTCCACAGAGGAAAATGCAGTGGAGGAGTGAGCACATCCAGGCAACTGTTTTAGAAACTTTAGAAAAAAATCCCATAGATCATCACAGAGTCTGCCAGGCATGATGCTGCCCAGGGACACCAGCCCCTTCTCTGCGGCAGCTGTACTCTGAGGAAGTGGGGGGACCCAAACCACAAACCTGAGAGATTTCAGTACTGGGGAGGGAAGCAGTGTGAATCAGGCTGTTCCCATTTAGAAATGCTGCCTGAAGGGTATTCAGGCTGAAACTCCCTTAATATGTTTTAAAGGTAGGCAAATGAAAAGCAAGGCATTCCCCCCCACCTTCAAAATCCAGTAGTTTTCTTTCATTGAGACTGAAGCTGTTAGCTTAAGGGACAATCATTTCATAAGCAGGTGAAGCTGTTTGGGGAACAAATGTGGAAATTAGCCCAAATTTAAACACTTTCATCAATCAGCAGCTGTGACCACACTTGCACAACCTCCCAACAGCAAGCCCAAAGATGGTGCCTTTTCTTAAGTACGCAACTGATTCATTGCCCTGCTTAAATGTCACAAGCCCTTTCAGCTGCAGAGGTCTGGCTTGTTTGGCAGGAGTCAGCAGACATCAGCTGTCTTCTGAAAAAAAAAAAAGAAAAAGAAAAAAGAAAGAGAGAGAGAAAAAGAATAAGAGCTTTGAAATGACAGAGTGAATAGAGGAATGGGGAAATAAAGGTGGGAGTGAAGAGGTGGAAACCTTTGGTTCAGGCACAGGGTAGTTCTCTGCTGCTCTCTGCCTGTGACTCCATCTAATTACCCTGTTTCCTCTGAGCTGATTGGAAAGTGGGCTTGTGTCTGGAAAAGGCCGTAAGCATCTTACATGCATCTGTTCCATCTAATCTCTAATAGCTAGTGCCTATGTGTTGTGGGGGAGAGGCAGTGGGGGAGGAAAAGCAGTGAAGGGTTTCCCATGTGTGCTGCCATGTGGCAACCAGCAGAGAGATAGGCTGCTATGGCCATCATGCGCACATCTTCAGTATTTAGGAGCTTTCAGGGAGTTGAAGTTGTTCTTCTTCTGCTCATTTCACAATCCGGAGGCCTGATATCCTCCTTCCTCTAGCAAGAAAGCATAAAAATAAAAAAAAAGAGAGGAGGTGGGGGTGGGAAGAATGGTACATTGTGCTGAGCCTTCTTGCAGTTCAGATATGTTTAAGCCACTCATTTTTCCCCTTGCCCTAATCCTGCATTATCGTTTAGGAATGATGTTCAGTTCCTGAAGAAAAAATAAAAAAGTGCTCACAAGATTCCTGCCTGGTTTGCCCAAGAACCTGGAATGCACTTTTTCATGCACAACTCTGGGAAGGGGCACAGGCACAATTATGCAGACATTTAGTAGCAGGAGGGCAGATTTTCAGCAGTCTCTTAGTAGCAAGAGCTAATTCGATGCGAGGAGAGTGTAGGGATAAACAGCTCCATTTGCGAGTAAAAGGATTGTCACATCTGGAATTTACCCAAGTTACTGAGAGCCAGGAGCCACTATTTTGTTTCGCTCACACTGCGCTATAAAACATGTGAGCACTTTGAAAATACTGCAGTGCAGACACATTTGGAGGCCCATATCACTCTGCAATGCTCACTCCCACAGGCTCACAGGTGTGCACAACCCAGCTGCTCCACAGCCCACCTTGATTATTGGGCTGGAAGAGGACGGAAGGTATTGAAGGGTGAACTCAAGACCCTTGAGTTGAAGGGTGAGACTCAAGACCCAGCATTGCTCAATACCCTCAGCTTTGCTCCAGCTCCCAACAGCAGAAGGCATTTGGCCTGCGTCACAACTAGGCCATGGCACATCCCGTTCCTGTGTGAGTGTTGAAGGGGCACCCCTAGGCCATGCATAACGACAGGGCCCTTTGTGCCTAGCACTGCCACCTCTGCTTAGTCCCCAGGGGTGGCTGCAGTAGCCTCCCTGAGTTGCAGCAGAGGAAGGATTTGGGCCATGGTGGTCCCCAGGGGTTCAACCAGTTGGTGGAGGAAGCTGATGCAATCATCAATCATTTTAATATATATATCTGAAAGATTTCTGGCATCCTTGTGAGGCATTTATTTCCATATTTATCTGGCTGGTTTTGTCTTGTTTTGCTAAGGGATTTCTTTTTCATCTGTAACTTCTACCCACCCCTCCTATAGCATCTTCCAACTTGTCCCTCAACAGAGTGACAATGCGAGAGGCGCACAGAGACCCACAGACAGCACTGTATCTGCTTTCCAGAGGAAGCCTTCATCCTCACCATGTCAAAATGCCAGGACGCATCCTATGAAAACCTCACAGTTCAAATGCATCCGTCCTTTTTACTTCAGCCCCTAACTTTGCATTCATTCTTTATTGCAGTCATGCCTCCTTATTAACAAGATTTTCACTGCAAACATTTGTGAGCTTCTAAGGACAAATTCTACTGCCAGGGAGGTAAGGTTTTTTTCTTTTTTTTTTTTTATATACATACATATATATATATATCACAGAATATATATATATATATATATATCACAGAAAAACAGTTACCAGTACATTTATTACCCACTGGCAGGAGGCCTGACATAGGTCACATCATCTCAGTTGATTATTGGCCTGCCCAGGTCAGATTTAGGCATAAGCCAGAGGTGATTCCTGTATGTCCCATTCCCACCATATAGTTCCATCTAGTGCTCCTAAATTGAGGTGAGGGTGGTGAGAAAGGGGAAAGCTTCCAGCACCACATTCATGAACCACATGTTGACATTCATATTCCCAACATTGACATATACTAGTGACATTTGAAAGCAATGGAGTCTACTGGAGGATCAAGTAGGCTTGAGAAAGAAACCAGGTATGACTACAAAAATTTTCTCTGGATCCACTGTACAGTTTGTGAAACATGGCACAGAGATAAAGGCCTGAAACTTACAATACAGAAATGAGTCTGTGAATTACTTTGCCATCTAATCCTCTTACCAAAGGACTGCCTTACAGAGACTGCCTTCATTCCTGTGGAGGAATGAGATGGCCCTCTAATGTTGGGCAGGGCTAATTAAAACAATGGATTCTTGCTTTCTTCTTTCTTCTTATAATCAGTCCTGAATGTCTTACCTTCAATGTGTTTGAATGCAGCACTGGTTGTATCAGATGTGACCCAATAACTTTAGGTCAGTGGTTGACAGAGCTATGCACATAACCTGTGTAAAAGCTCTCGATTAAGGATGGCTGAACAACAGAGCAGTCTTCTGAGCATCCCAAGCCTCAGAGTTTTGCTGCACACTTTGAAGGAAACTGACTTTGGTGCAGCTCTTGACTTATCTGCCTAACCCATCCAATGGAGGATAGTTTGCTTTAAGTCCCACAAGTGCTCACATGTTCCTGTCAAAGAACAACACTTGCTCCAGATTTTGAGGACTCATTCTTCTCTACAGGGTTGTGCTGCAGGTTATAAATGGGCCGAGTCCAGCTGGAGGCCTGGGACCAGTGGTGTCCCCCAGGGGTCAGTACTGGGCCCGGTGCTGTTCAACCTGTTCATCAATGACTTGGACAAGGGCACAGAGTGCACCCTGAGCAAGTTTTCAGATGACACCAAGCTGGGTGGAGTGGCCGACACTCCGGAGGGCTGTGCTGCCATTCAGAGGGACCTAGACAGATGACTGGAGAGTTGGGAAGAGAGGAAAAACCTGAGGTTCAATAAGGACAAGTGCAGGGTCCTGCACCTGGGGAGGAGTAACTGCAGGCATCAGTACAGATTAGGGGCTGAGCTGCTGGAGAGCAGCTTCACAGAGGGGAACCTGGGAGTCCTGATTGACACCAAGTTAACCATGAGGCAGCAGTGTGCCCTCGTGGCCAAGGAGRCTGGTGGGATCCTGGCCTGCTTCAGGAGGATGTTGTCAGCAGGTCAAGGGAGGGGATCCTGCCCCTCAACTCAGCTCTGGTGAGGCTGCACCTGGAGTATTGTKTGCAATAGTTCTGGRCTTCCCAATACAAGAAAGATGTGGAGCTTCTAGAGAGGGWCCAAYGGAGGGCAACCAAGATGATTAAGGGAATGGAATATCYATCRTRCGAGGAGAGACTGAGTGAGTAGGGTCTGCTTTCTCTGGAGAAGTGAAGGCTGAGAGGGGAACTGATTAATATATATAAGTACATGTAGGGGGAATGTAGGGAGGAAGGGGCGAAGCTCTTCTAAGTGGTGGCCAGTGACAGGACAAGGGGTAATGAGTGTAAGTTGAAACACAGGAAGTTCTATCTCCATATGAGGAAAAACTACTTTACTGTGAGGGTGACAGAGCCATGCAACAGGCTGTCCAGGAGTCTCCTTCTCTGGAGGTCATAAAAACCTGCCTGAATGTGACCCTGTGCCATATGCTCTAGGTGTCTGAACTGCATGAAAATTGTTGTGTGGACACAAACATCTAGAATTAAAATTGTCCAAATGTAGATCATACCTAAATCAAAATTTAGTTCTGTTAATTTTCAATGATTCAATGATTAGTCATTTTGACTGTCCATGCAGTTTAATGTGTTCATGTGTATTAGTTTTCCTCAAAAGCACAATTTTACCTCTGCGAGAAAGTTGCACCAACTTAATTTCAGCATTGCTAACATAATGCAGAAGGCATTTGACATCATTTAAACTAAAATTTAAACCACAGCAAAATAAATTGATTCACCTTTCTCATGAGCTCATGCTGCTGTCACCTTTAGATTAGCATTAGATTAGCAGCTAAAACCAATGTTTCTCTAAAATCTTAATTTCTGGGTGCCAGATAAGTGATATAACATTGAAAGTATTCTGGAGCACCACCAGTTTTCAGTTAATTCTGGTTAAAATGCAGTGAGAATGGAGAATTAGGAATACACCTGGTTATATTCCTCGCAAGCCACAAAGATAACCTAGGTGAGGAATGTTTGATACTTCTGAAAGTCAGGTCATATATTTGCAGTCCTAAATAATCATTTCAGAGTCTGGTTTGAAACTTTCTTTTCCCCTATTCTTAAAAGAGAGAAAATAAAATCTGAAGTTTGATCTTCTAAGTTGCAGGAGCATTTTTAAAACACACTATTGAAAATGTACCATTTCTCCCTATCACCATCTCTTTTGGATTAACAAATACATGGGAGTCACTTTGCACACACCTAGTAACTAAGACTGATTACTTTCTGCCTTACTTTCTGGCTGTGGCCCAATAAAATGTACTTGCCTGAACAGGCAGGTGTTGGCATGGGATACAAACAGTAGCAAGCAGATGTTTTTTTAAGAAGAGAAAACAGAAAGAAACATGGAAAGACCATGTATTCATTGTAGAGGTTGCTTTCAGACCCACACTTTTCTCTGTTATGCATGCCTTTTTTCTAACCTTTTTTTTTTCTTGAAGCTTTTTGATCAAATTTAAGGCCGGAGATTACATTTACACTGCAATCTCAATCCATTCTTTTCAGTATCCTCCAGATCCAGGTAAGATGAACCAACCAAGCATCCAGCCAGAATGTCTCCAGCTCAATGAATAGCTTTTCCAAAGTTTTTTTTTAGCAGATTCTCTCTATTAAAGAGTCAATAGAGAAATTAATTTCTTTGCATCAGAAGTCCTGACCATTACTCTCTACTACAACTGAGCAGTGCTGAATATGAGTCAGATGTGCAGTTAACAGATCAACTCTATTTTGAACTCAGAGCAATTCAGGATCTCAAAGCACTTTAAAACAGTTTTATGCACCAAATCTCAAATCTCGGTACAGGAGATAGGACAAACTAAAAAGAGAGGTTAGGCTTCACTGGTCATCACAGGTATTAAGTAGTCAAGTGATGAGGGTTCTCAGCATCTCTCAAGGTTTGTCTGTAGTACAGACTGCATTGCAATTTTGTGATAACTCAGCCAGCTTTTAATAAACTATCTCAGAGAAGAAAGCTGTCTAGTTTAGCAGCACAAGCCTGAGAGCACACTATGATCCTGTGCTGATACAGAAAGTGAAATCAGTTGCTTCCTGATGCCGTAGCAAGGGTTTTTTGAGGAACGTGTGTCTGCCCATTAAGGCTATATCAAGAATCATTATTTTGTTATTTTTTTGCAGTCATAGCACTCAAAACTACTAGAATCAGATTTTGTATGGCCTGTATACTCTGAACTACCTAACTGAATGAAAAAAAAAAAGACAAGCTAGGTACTCAAACATTTTTGAAGGCTTGTGGTTGCATGGTTGGTCAGAAAATCATCAAACAATTACTTGAAGATCTGGAAGGAGACAATGGATCTACACTCATCTCTATTTTCTACAATTAGTGCCTGTAGCAGGCACAAGTGATCATAGCTCAGGAGTCTTGTCTCCTAGTCCCATGCTCTATAGAGACATCTGCAATCATTTCTTGAGTATATTGTTTACTTTGAAATTCTTTTCAGATCTTTTATAAGAGCATTTTCAAAGAAAAAAAATCTTTGCATGACAAATTTCATACACTGCATAAACAGACATATGATGGTTTTAAAATCTGTTAAAGGAGTAAGTTCACTATCCCAAATCATGCTCTGCATTGGACACAATACTCCCAGTCTCAATGTATGAAATAAAACAATAGCTATATTGTATGACAGCTAAGCATGAAGAGGTCCTCTATTTCCTACACTACCTTCACTGAGGTCCTATCTTTCCAGGATGAAATCTTGATGAATTTTCAGTTTGTGGACACAGAACAGATTTATTTGGATACCCTTCTCATGGGGAAGTAGGAAATTTCTAAAAGACAGCCAATGAAAGCAGTGCCAGCATTGCCTCAGCCCAATGAAGGGAATCACCTGCAATATCTCCTGTCTTGCTAGGTGAAAGCCTGTTCTAACTCTGACAATAGCTCTGCCTTGAACTAAACATGCATTACTCTGGGGAACATCAACTGAGTGGAGATCTGATATCTCTATTAGGGTGGTTAATACTCAATAAATGATTTTAAAAAAATATGCCAATGAGCTTCAGGACTAAGCCCTCACCATTGAGATGCCTAGGATAAATGACCATTCTTGAAAACTTCAGCTAAAAAAACTTGACTAGGGCTACACAATAAGCGAAGTGGCAGGAGCGCAAATTGTGCCTCCATTTTCCTTATTCCCATATCTCTTCTTAGCCCTGTCTTCTGTAGTAAAAGTTTAACTGTTGCAACTTTATATAACAATTGTGTTGCCATAGATTTCAGAAAGCACCTGCAAAATCCGGGTAACTCACCACAGAAGAAAACAAAACAACAAACAAACAAACAAACAAACAAATAAACAAAAGAAGGCACTTACTTGAGATGAAAAGATGAAACAATTGTACTTGTTTCAAGGATGGAAACTTTTATAGTTTATATTTAAACGTTACTCCCTATTTAGGTTATTAACCTGTAGGATTGCACTGTGAAGAAGATCAGGCAACCGATTCCTTTAAATTGACTTTTTCCTGTGTTTTTTTTCTTAAAGACCTTTCTCAAGCCAGCTGCAGACTCCATCTCATCAAACCACAGCCTGAATTAGCATCCATTCAAATGAATGACACCAATCTCCAAAGTTTTATGTTTTATGCTCACTGTAAAGCTGAGCAGATGTGAAGAACATTTACAGATGAAGAGACATTTTGGGAGTTGCCTTGTTTGATGTCTGGACTTGTTTTGTACACACTCCTTACATTGCTGTATGTTCTTGGAGGAAGATCCTTCCGTGGTGACTTTACTGAATGAAATAAAATGAAGTCCCCTTCTGTTTAAGCCAAAGGGAACTTGGCATAAAGTTTTGCAGTTGCAGGATAGCTCTTTAACTTCTATCTTACTTGTCATCAGTAATTAGGCATGTACAGGAAATCAATCTCAACAGGGATGTAAGATTCAAAACCTGCCAATAAGCAGTGATAAAAATTCTTTTTAAACACAAGCACTTCAGAATAATTCTTGTTATTGAAATATAGTGCCCGAATCAAACTACTAAATAACCTAGTCACAATTTTGTTCAAATAAGTCTAAACTATTTCAGTGACCATAGGACTACAGACCAGTAAGACAAAACCTGTCCAGTGATGCTCTAGGCAGAGAATCATTAATAGGCAGCATAATTGCTAGGAGGAATGGCAGTATATAAACAAAGTCTAAAAAGAAATTTAGGCCTAGAAAATGAATGTCAGCCTTTAAGGAACTGTTCTTTTTAGCCTGGAGATTTGAATGTACTTAACCATGCGCCAGCCACAAGAACTACTCTTCAGGCATTGGTTTCCTCTGATGATTGCTTATATCAGAAAGTTTTCTGAGACGGCTACAGTAGCTATGATTTCCCACCTAGGCACACAGGAGAACATAGTAAGGAAGAGACATTTTTTGTAAATGTAATGTAAGAGGCACTTACATTATCTCTGGACACAAAAATATATGCAAAAACACAAATGCACAGAAGGTTTAGGGGAAGGGAGGCAATGACATGCTGCTAATTGCATGTCTATACATGTAATTTTGGGTCCAAACACTGAACTCGTGTAAATTGGAAATGCTCTGTTTAAGTCACTAGAGTTGGGCCATTTGATACGGACTCAAAATATCAATTTTCAACAGACAAGTAGCCATGCCCTCTTAGATCTGAGCAGTCCCATTGAGTTAGAGATTGTTTACACAGAACTAAGTCTATTCTTATTTCCTTCCACTTCTAGCCTATTAATCCACAAAGTTTAGAAAATAAAACCCATTGCAACATGTTATTGTTATTTTTGTTATTATTGTTATTGTTATTGTTATTTTAAGTTCTGGAGATAGCTGTTTGCAGGAGGTATGTAAGTGAAGTCATTCTAGTAAAAGAATTCTTGAGATGCAGTCGACAAAACAAAACTAAAACAAAAACCAAAGAACTCACAAACCAGAGAATCATGGACTCACAGAAGCACAGTCATTAAGGTTGGAAGGGATCTCTAGAGATCACCTAGTCCAACCCCCCTGCTTCAGCAGGAACACCTAGAGCACACGGCACAGAGTGGCATTCAGGAGGGTCTTTAAGACCTCCAGAAAAGGAGACTCCACAACCACGCTAGACAGTCTGTTCCAGGACTCTGTCACCCTCACAGTGAAGAAGTTCTTCCACACATAGAGATGGAACTTCTTACGTTTCCGCTTGTATCCATTGCCCTTTGTCCTGTCACTGGCCACCACTTAGAAGAGCTTGGCCCCTTCCTCCCTACATTCCCCCTACATGTACTTATATATATTAATCAGTTCCCCTCTCAGCCTTCACTTCTCCAGAGAAAGCAGACCCTACTCACTCAGTCTCTCCTCGYAYGATRGATATTCCATTCCCTTAATCATCTTGGTTGCCCTCCRTTGGWCCCTCTCTAGAAGCTCCACATCTTTCTTGTATTGGGAAGYCCAGAACTATTGCAMACAATACTCCAGGTGCAGCCTCACCAGAGCTGAGTTGAGGGGCAGGATCCCCTCCCTTGACCTGCTGACAACATCCTCCTGAAGCAGGCCAGGATCCCACCAGYCTCCTTGGCCACGAGGGCACACTGCTGCCTCATGGTTAACTTGGTGTCAATCAGGACTCCCAGGTTCCCCTCTGTGAAGCTGCTCTCCAGCAGCTCAACCCCTAATCTGTACCGGTGCCTGCAGTTACTCCTCCCCAGGTGCAGGACCCTGCACTTGTCCTTATTGAACCTCAGGTTTTTCCTCTCTTCCCAACTCTCCAGTCATCTGTCCAGGTCCCTCTGAATGGCAGCACAGCCCTCCGGAGTGTCAGCCACTCCACTCATCTTGGTATCATCTGAAAACTTGCTCAGGGTGCACTCTGTGCCCTTGTCCAAGTCATTGATGAACAAGTTGAACAGCACCGGGCCCAGTACTGATCCCTGGGGGACACCACTGGTCCCAGGCCTCCAGCTGGACTCGGCCCCATTTATCACCACCCTCTGGGCTCTGCCATCTAGCCACTTCTCAATCCACCTCACTGGCGATTTGTGCAGTCCACACTTCTGGAGCCTCCCTAGGAGGATATTATGGGAGACGGTGTTGAAAGCCTTGCTGAAGTCAAGGTAGATAACATCCACAGCTCTCCCCTTGTCCATCCAGCCTGTCATCCCATCACTGAAGGCTATCAGGTTCATCAAACATGACTTCCCCTTGGTGAATCCATGCTGTCTACTACTGATCACCTCCTTCTCCTTCATATGCCTAGAGATGTTCTCTAGGATGAGCTGGTCCATCACCTTTCCAGGGACAGAGGTGAGGCTGACCGGCCTGTTGTTTCGCGGCTCTTCTCTCTTCCGCTTTTTGAAGACTGGAGTGATGTTGGCTCACTTCCAGTCCTCCAGCACCTCTCCTGCTCTCCAGGACCTCTCAACGATGATGGAGAGCAGCTGAGCAATAACCCTTGCCAGTTCCTTTAGCACTCTTGGTACATCCCATCAGGGCCCATAGATTTTTGGGTCAGCAGTGTGACTAAGTAATCCCTAACGCAATCCTCCTCGACCAGTGGAATGTCTTCCCCTCTTCTGTTTATCTCTCTTTGACTTGGGCTCTGTATTTCTTGGGGACTATCCTTAGCAGTAAAGACAGAAGCAAAGGCAGCATTTAGTAACTCTACCTTCTTGGCATCCTCCGTCACCAAGTTCCCCTCCCCATTCAGCTGCGGGCTAACATTTTCCCTAGTCTTCCTCTTGCTGCTGACATATTTATAGAAGCCCCTCCCATTGTCCCTGACATCTCTTGCTAACTCTAATTCCAGATGGGCCTTGGCTTTCCTCGTTGCATCCCTGCATTCTCTTAGAATTTGCCTATGTTCATCCCATGTGGTCTGGTACTTCTTCCACAAGTGTTGCACTACTTGACTATTTGACACTTCCAGGCTTTTACTTAAGCAGTGGCCCAAGAACCCTTTTGTCAAACTTAACTTCCCAAAAAACAGACAATCTGTTTTTTGTTTTGTTTTGTCTCAGTGTGCACTTTACCATTATTGCCAGTATCTTCTTTACCATAAAGCCTGTCTGTAAGGCTATGTGCTAGCTCCGCAGCTGTACAAGGAAGCAACCAAATGTATGAAGTCATAACCTAGAAGTGTTGTTTAGGCTCTCTAGCAATAGGGAGTTTTACCTTCCCATCCACTCTGAAAGTTTTCTGGACCAGGAGTATCAAAAAGGAAGAAGTCTCAGTCCATGTCATGGTAGCTGAGATCAGTTGGGAAGTGTCCATAACCAGGCTGTAGGTTTCACTCCTCTGTATTCAGCAACTGATATTTCTCAGATGAATGATCCTGCTGGTGGAACTCGCTCCCCTTGGCAGCCAATCAGCCGTTGAGATGAATGACCTTCAGGGCACCATATAAGTGTCATTTGTTTCACCATTTGATTAACTATTTTAGGGTTCTCCTGTAATTTAAGCCGAGTCTGAGACCTCCACAGCAAGCAGGAATACATAAATAAAATTACTTTTTAAATTTTTTTTGTGCAAAACATGTCATGACAGTAAAATAAATATTGTTACTCAGTGCAATCTAAAATACAAATAAATACAGAAATATAAATAATGGAACAACTCTAAAATTGATATAAACAAAAAGAAACACTGATAGAGGTCCACAAAGAGTTGGCTGGTTATGTTGATCTCCTGGTAAAGCAAACAGCTCAACTACAGAGGGAAGATAGATCAAGCGGCTAAATGAAATGCTCAGTTAATCCTCTTCGTAAAACCACGTGTTATGCTAAGGATCAAGAAATCATTTTCTATTTCTTCTCCCTGTAAGCAATTGCTAGAGCTGCTACAAAGATACTTAGCAACTGTGAATACAACAGGAGGTGGTTCATCTAGCAGTCAAGATGTGGTTTGCTTGAAGAAAGACTCTGAGGACTCTGGCACCAGTGTGCACATACCAGCACATACCAGGTGATTCTCTGTGTTGTAGTTCATCTGTTCTCCATCTTTTTCCACCTAAGGACTTTGTAGAAAAATCTAAGAACTCCTGCTGATGGCTTCAGAACATCTTCAATCACATATTAAGGGAATTATATAGGATGATCAGGAAAAAGACAGGGAAAGGGAATGGAAGTGGAAGGAATGCACAAGGGTTTTCTAGTTCAAATTCTTCTCTTTAAGGTATTTGCCTACATCTAACAGAATATTACACAGCACTTAGGTAAATTCTAGATTGCAGAAACTCACTTTGGTGCAAACTCTACAGAGGATTTGTGGTTGAGAAAAGTCTTATTTTCCTGAGCAGATAACAGAAACAGAGTGTATAACACATATGTAAAACAGCCTTACCTTCTGCACAATATTCTAATCCTTATCCTCTTTATGTCAAATCCGGTGAGACTCAGAAAAAGCAAAACATAAGTATTGTACTTTCTGTGCCTCGGCTATGCAAAATATATTGTTATACGGCTATCACTTGACAAAGAGAATCACAGAATGGCTGACGTTGGAATGGACTTCTGGAGATCATCTAGTACAACTCACACTGCACACAGCACAAGCAGGACCACCTACAGCACATTGCCCAGGATCATGTCCAGGGAGGGTTTTGAATATCTCCAGAGAAAGAGATTCCACAACCTCTCTGGGCAGCCTGTTCCCTCTTGTCACCCTCACAGTAAAGAAGTTCTTCCTCATATGCAGATGAAACTTCCTATGTTTCAATTTGTGGTCAATTTTATGGTGTGGCTGCACTTTTCAGAGGTGTCCCAGTTTTCAAGGGGCAGAGGTGACCTTAGGGCATCTGTGCACCTGAGGTACTTCTACCTGCTACTTGCCCTTCTCTGTGATCAGCACAGAGGCAGGAACCACATAGAAGCCCTCAGTATTGGTCTGAAGCAGTTTCTGGCTTTCTGCTACTTCTAGGCTGGTCAGCATGGCCACAGAAAATGTATCCCTGTAAGGGACTGCTCAGAGCTGTGCATTGGTAGGGGCAACAGGTAGGGTTGCAACAAGAGTGACTGCAGCCTGTGTGTTGCTGTAAAGATGACTCTGGTCTTCTTCCATCGTCCTGACAGAAGACAGGTAGTGGGAAAGACAAGCAGGGAAGAAGAGACTGCAGAATAGGAAAGCAATCACAGGTATCCCCCGCTGTGTGGGAATCTTCCTGAAGATGGGAGAATGAATCCTTTGCCAGAAATCTTAGAACCAGCTGTTTTCCCCAAGGGCTCGTTGAGGCCACAATTATCTATGCATAATAAGAGGCATCTTTTAGTCTTCTCTGTTTTTTATTAAGGACTCAGTAGGCACTTTCTTAATTCACTTAATGACATCTTTCCTTCACTTTCCACACCCAGTCTTGCACTGAAGTCAGGCTGACAATAGTAAACGATTATCACACTTTTCCTGTAAAAGCTTGGCATTATTTCCTAGAAACTATTGCAGAATCCTTGTGGAAGAATCCAATTAAGCAATAAAACAAACACCATGTGGACTTTTACAGTAATATAACAATTCACACCTACAGTATTGCTGCTAGATTCACACCTACAGTGTTAAAGCCACAATCCAGAAACCATTAAAACAAGCTAGTCAGTTTAGTATTACAATATAATTTATGCTTGGGCATACACTGTAGAAATTATAAAATACTGATATGGATTTTTATTTGATTGTAAATAAAAAGGGAAATCATGAAGTGGATTAAGAAAAAATCAGATTAGGCCTATTTAGCATGGAGAAGAGAACGCTGAGAGGGGATCTGATCAATATATACAAATACATGAAAGGAGAATGTAAGGAGGATGGGGTCAAACTCTTCTGGGTGGTGGCCAGTGGCAGGACAAGAGGTAATGGGTACAAATCAAAGCACAGGAAGTTCCTTCTCCATATGAGGAAGAACTTTCCTGTGAGGGTGACAGAGCCCTGGAACAGGCTGCCCAGGGAGGCTGTGGAGTCTCCTTCTCTGGAAATCTTCCAAACCCGCCAGGATGCCGCCCTGTGCCCCGTGCTCTGGGTGTCCCTGCTGGAGCAGGGGGGTTGGACTAGATGATCTCTAGAGGTCCCTTCCAACCTCAACCATTCTGTGATTCTGTGATTCTGATTCATTTAAAATTAGAGGAGGCAAAACAGTGAATAATTTCTTGACTGTGAAGGTGATAAAGTACTGGAACAGAGTGGTTGTGGAGTTTCTTTCTCTGGAGATATTCAAAACCACCCTGTACATGATCCTGTGCAATGTGCTCTAGGTGATCCTGCTTATGCAGGGAGTTTGGACTAGATGATCTCTAAAGGTCCCTTCCAACCTTTAGCATTCTGTAATTCTGTGAAGCAGGGTGTGGTCCAGGGTTCTGCACCAGGAAGGGAAAGAAATAGATGAGGGGACACCACAGTGTCTCTCATCTATTCTGTAGACCATTCTCATGGAGCAGGTACTCAGGTGATCTTATTTGCAGGATCTCTCTGAATCCAACAGAACTATTATGATTGTTGAGCTAGATTCTGTGCTGGAAGCAAAATGATGGAAAACACAAAGTGCTTAGTCACAATATCTATCATGTATTCCCTTTGAAGCGTCCCCCAGTGATATCTGTCATAATTAGACTTTCTTACTTAGATTAGTTGCAGAGGAATTAGACCAGCTTTGTCCATTCTTGCGCTAGTGAACAGGTTCTTTTGAGCTTAAGGCATTGGGCGTGGCACTTGTCAGCTGTGTCAGTAGTTGGTCACCCCACCCAAAAGTACTCTCAAATGAGGAAGAACTAAAAGTAACATACTCAGAGGCAGTAAACAGTCTCCTTTTTATGGCACCCCCAAACTTCAGAAAACAAATAAAAAAAAAGTTGTTGTCTTACACTTAGAGCATGAATAGGGCTAGACTGTCATATTTAACCTCATTTTGGGCCTAATTGAATGAGCTACAGGATATGAATGGGAGTTACAGTACTACTAGTAAACAGTGGCCTTAAGGGTGAGTGATACTAACTCTTGCGATATACCTTTTCCATTTAACATTATGGCACACCTTAGAAAGGTATCTTGCTAATGCTGTAACACCTCTTAAATATTGGGAGAGTTGCATGCTGTCATGTTGATGTTCATTCTTAGGGCACCCATAACACGGTGCCTGAAGCCAGTCTTCATATTCCAGGCAAAATAAAATGCCCGTTTTCATGCAATATCTTAAGAACATAGGGGCATTACAGACAGCTCCTTCAAGAGACAGGGCTCCCAGCAAGCCCCACTGCTTCTGTGTCCCCTCAGGTACCTGATTGCCTGAAACTGGCTACTGCAGTTTTGCTATTGTATCCTCCTCCTGTCTGACTTCCCCTGTATCCTCTTTCCCACCTATCCAAACAGCAGCCACACAAATAATCCTCTCCTCCTGCTGCTCTGGTCTCATCCCAGGGGGCCCTTTCAAAGCCACATGCACACAACAGATTTGATATGTAAAAGCTGCAGCCACTTTTACTGGTAACATTTTAACTCAGAAGGGTTAAAAGCAACCAAGCAGGCAGGAGCGAGGTCAAGGTGGTCAGAAGTCTACCTCTGCTGACTGAGTCAAGTTTACCCTATGAAGGTCCCTAATACAAGCAACCTACTAATGCTGTTGTAAAACAGTACTAATCCTGCCTGCTTTAATCCTGCTCTTGTCCTAGCCTGCATCCTGGATCCCCCCACTCTTTGGAACAACAGACAGTAATGGGGCTGGCCTGTCATGAAGGAAAGGACGCTGAAGGAAATGACACTTTGGCAGCATAAGACCTTGTTTCAAGTCATTCTGCTGTGTGTGGTTTCTCTGAGATCTCACCAGATGATCTTTAGGAATCCACATGTTAAAATACCCAGGACTCCACCCACTCCACAGAGAACTGAGCTTTTCTTCTAGATACAAAGAGAAGAACCTGTGGAAACCCCATAAATTAAAGCCCATAGAGTTGATAAGATTACATCATTTAGTTAAACCTCCCTCACTGAGATTTCTGTGGAGACTCAGCAGCCCAGTCTCAGCTAAAGGTATCAATATCCATTTCTTTTAGCAAAGGTGCTGAGAAGTCATCAGGACCACCAGCCTCGAAACCGAGCTGTCTTGCAACATTTTTTTCTGTTTGTTTTGGCCTGCAGATTCTGTGAACAAAATCAAAACAAAACAAAACACAACACAACAAGCAAGTAGATAATTTCTAGGAACAAACTAATGGCTTTAGGGATCAAGCCTGCAAGGACAATAAAAGAAAAAAAGCACTGGGGGATGAGGGACTTAAGAAATTTCTGACATATGCCCCGAGTTTATAGAAAGAGGGAAAAAAAGATTTTTTCTTTCTTTTTTTTCTTTTCTTTTTTTTTTTTTTAATTTGCATTCTACCTGTTCAAGGGGTCCTCGAACACTTATAATAATCAAAAGCATGAAAGTTTCACAGCTCTGAAAACTGAAGGGCAATAGCATTAATCTCTTCTTATGCTGCTTTGCATGTGTGTGTGTGTGCGCGTGTGTGTGTGTGTATGAATGAAATGGCATCCCTTTAGAATGGTGCATCCCATAATGCTAAGCTCTATTTGGTACCCAAAATGTATTATTAAACTACCATACATAAAATTCTAAAACCTACAAATACAAGTGGACTATTTTGAGTGGACTACTTTTTTAAAGAAGTTATTTCTAAAGATGTCGAAACAGAAAAAAAAAAAAAAAAAGCCAGAAAAAAACATTTTAAATTAGGACCAGATGTGAAAAGGGGGAAAAATAAATAGGTTTGTGCCAGCTAGCATAGAAGAGAATTTCATATTTCAGCTTCAGAGCTGAATCTGTAGCAGGCTGCACCATGTGCTGATATCAGCCAATCTAATGACTGTGGTATACTAGCAGCATAATACTCTTGACAACACAGTGAGCAATGGGTTGGTAAACTAAAAGCAACCTCTTTTCTCTGTCCATTACTTATAACCTTTTGGACAGTTAGTAAAAGCCAGTTGGAATTCTGCTGTAGGCTGAGCTTCCAACCCATTGAAAAGCTTGCTTTGGCCCCATTCCAAAAGTCTAGTGCTTTGTTACTAGTCTCATGTCTTTCTGTCCCTTGTCTTCTGATATCCATTTATTTTCTTAGTTTAAAAAAAAAAAAAAAAAGAGCAAA
>NW_020455466.1:5785-27413 GCF_003342845.1 Nothoprocta perdicaria | reverse complement strand
AAAAAAAAAAAAAAAAAAGGCACCTTTATAGTACAACTATCTTAGCAAATTCTAGTACATGTCATAGACCTCATTAACTGATTACACATCTGAAACACAAGACTTTGGGCTATTTTTGTTGTTCAGATCAGTATATTGGCCAACATCCTCTGCATATAATTAACCTCTTATTTTCATGGAATCTCTACATTAACTTATTATGGGCTCAGCTAGTAATGAACTCCTGAGAGAAGCCCAGACACAAACAGTGGCCATTGGCTTCACTGTGCACATGGATTAAACAAAAATTTATCTAATCTATTTGGTTATTCATTTAGTGTCATTAAATTGGAGATATTTTTCTGCTTCGTTTGATGCACACAAAGGAACGGGGATCTGGCTACTGAACTTTATCCAGAAACATCCATGTGTGGAGCAGATTAATGGGAACTTCTCATACTCCTAATAGCTTTACAGCAGCAAAGTAGAACATGCACTTCTCCCTGAGTGACTATAATGAGACAGAGAAAACAAATATGGCTAAAAGAGAGTAATGTTTTGTCCATCAAGCACCATGTAGTTTAAACATCATTAAAGTGACACGTTTAGAACCAAGCATAGGAGGAAACTCAATTACTAAAGGCTTTTAAATGCCCCTTTTTTTTTTTTTTTTAATTTTCTGCTGTGGAGCTTTCAAGTTTTTGAACACTGAAATAAAAAGAGGAATGTGAGAGACAGAGATGTCTCAAAGCAGCTGCTGTATCAAGTGACCATGTATAAAATGGTAAAAGGGAACTGGCACACAGACAGTAAGGAGAAGTGGCAGCAGCAGGTCTTACTGAATCCCCCTCTACCTGCTTTCATTTAGAAATGAATCTAATTAAAGAGATTAATTAAAGGTAAAATTTAGAAATGAATCTAATTAAAGAGATTAATTAAAGGTAAAATTTACCTTTAGGTAATTTTAGGTAATTTAATTAATTAAAGGTAAAATTACCTACTCACATGTAGTGAGTTCCAGTAGTCTGGAACCCAATAGACCAAGATCCCACTCCTGGCTTTGCACTGACTACAGAAAAGTCTTCTTGCTTCTGTGTGCCTCAGTTTCCCCGTTAGTAAAGCCAGGATAACAATAACAGTGTCCCCTGGAAAACACTCTGAGAGCTACTAATGGAAAATTCTTCAAAAGACTACAGAATATGAGGATAATTCCAAATTGATTAATTTCTTCCCTGCCTCCCTCCTATTACAAACATCTCCTCAGAAAAGGGACAGTTCATTGGTTTGGGGCATATGGAATTGTCAGTAAATATGTGGCACATAATCTAAATCTATCAGTTTGGATACACCATTAATGTTCAATTCTTTCAACACCAGAGAAGGCAGTACAGAGACTCTGACCCTGCAGTTTTTGACAGTGCCATTCTTTATATTTTGCAAGATTTTCACTAGTAAATTAGATTTGCATCCTCAGTGTCTGGAGCAGATGTCACAGGGCCTTCTGGTCTTCTCCTTACCAAGGCTACAGGAGCCGTTTCTGGTATTAAATTACTTTGTCATGTTAAAAAAGTTAAGGTCAATCTGGCTATGCCAAAGAGCTTGCTCAGTCTGAGCCTTCCAAATTCATGGTTATAACTTTTCTAACTTTACCAGACTGTACTAGTTCAGTTTCTTACAGGAGCTCACAGCACAGCACCTCCTTCCTGACTCTCGTGTGGTTTTGGTTTAATATAGAGGAGCCTCATTATTAGGAAAAGTATTTATGCAAATTTTCAGTTGGCAGCAGGATCCTGTGGGCTGTTACAGCCCTCAGTGCTGCTTATGTCACTTCCTTTTCCATTCCTGTACTTTTAGGACCTCCTGGAATAGAAGCAGACCTGACCATATGCTTCAAGGCCGAGACAACTGCTACTCTTACTGCAAGTCTGGGACGAAGGTAGTAGGTTTCATTAACCTTGGAGACGGCCTGAGCAGCCTGGAGGAACATCTGCAGGGCAGCCTGGCAAATGAATATCTTCTCTCCCTTTCTTTACCACCAAAACACAAAGAAAGCCCTAACTGGTTGCCAGCCTGAGTGAAGAAAGCAGAGACTTTACAGAGAGCTGCCTGACATCCTATCAAGGCTGTGGAAGAGCACAGGACACATGGACCCTATCAAACTGCCTTTACACTTACAAACAGAAACATTAAGAACAGTGCAGATGTAATGTCATGATTTTCAGCGTGATTTTTCAGATCCACATGACAACCTAAGTACTTGCTTAGGTAATTCAGGGTGGTGCAGCATTTCCCTGGCTATTAGCACTTGAGCAAGCTGGATTAAAGCTTGCTAGTGTCTGCCTACATGTGTCAAAGTCCCTGACTGAATTGAAGGCATCTTCTTTGATAAGCAGGGGCAGATGGACTCAGAGGAAGGAGAGTGCAATGGCCCAATTCATTCTTTGAAGCATTTTTCCTCTCCTTCTCCCCGCCTTTTTATCAGCATCTCTTCATTTTGCTTAGTTAGAATAGGGACCAGCTGTTCCTTCCCCAGCAGCTGTTCTCTCCTTGGCACTTTGACATCTCTGGTGTTGCTAGTTAGATCAGTGAAAAAGCATCTGGGATTCACTGGGATATTGTCAGGGTAAAAATGGTCATCACATCACCTCTGCAAATGTCCCATGTCTCCTAAGATGCAGGCAACCATGACAAATCTCTGCAAACATGCAGAGCCCTTAGGGAAGAGGATGTTAATTGCCCGTACCCTCAGCATTGCTGAAGATGAATAACAGCAGCTATGCAGCCCTATATCATCTATCCCAAATGTATCTGAACAGAAAACATTAAACATTGCTGAAGTCCAGGAAAGCAGGCTTAAAGAGAGTGCTCAGATCCATTGGCTTAAGCACTTTGTGCCTGAATCCTATTAACCTGTATCTGGGCAATGCCTGTCCTGAGTCTAATTGCAAAGCATCAAGAACGGTGTGTTCTGGGATGCAGTGAAATGGCTGTGGCTTGTTTCCCAGAGACTTTGCACCAGATTGAGAGACTGGAGACAGGACCATGACTTGAGGTCCTATGTCTTCTCTTAGGCTTTAGGGTTGGATAGAAGAATGATGAATTTTCTTTGGCTTAGAGAGGTCTCCATTCATTTCTGATAACCAACAACAGCCAAATGGCCAGCGTCACCCTGCTGAATGTCCAGAAGAAGATGTCTAGAATACAGAAACCAGTCTGGACAGCACAAGATTGAAGGAAGTGGGGATGTGGTTGAGAACACCAACTTTTTCCAAGCAGCCTTTCAAGTCCTTTTGCCACTTGATTTAACGAGTCAATGAGTTGATCTAATTAGCTGTGTCAACAAGTATCTCTGCTTACACTGCACTGTCAGTACACTCTGGTCCCCTGTGCAGTTGTTGCTGGGACTTTAATGCTGTTTAACCATACCCCAGCCAGCTGAAAACTCACTAGCTCAGCCACTGAGGCTGTGCAAAGGATCAGCAAGGCTTAAGGATGGGCTAATTGCTAGAGGACAGATTCAGTTTCTCCAACAGACCTGCCTCACTCTTCTTTTTCCAGTTTCAGAGTAGCTCTGCCTGGCAACAGAAAGTGCAGTACGGCTACTAACAGCCTCAGGCACAGCAAGAAGATGAAGTGAAGCAGAACTTGCACTTGCATTTATTGCATCAAAGTCAATACTGGAAAGACTTTGCTGTAGTTGATTGTATATAGCACAAAAACGTTTTTGCAGACAAATAAATTGCTTGAGCACATTCAGGCCCATGTTCATTACCTGCTGTGCAACAAAGATGATGGGATTCTTGTGGTGCTGAATTATTTAGCTTGTTACAAGTACAAATTCTTACATACGAGCTTTACACCAAAGTGAAAACCCCAGTGTAAAAATGTACCACTGAGAACAAAACAGTGTCTAATCTAGCAGTGTTACATTCTTTCAAAATTCCCTTGAAAGCAACAGTGATTGCCCTGTCTTCAATATTTACTAGTGGTTCTAAAATACAAGAGCATAGCTAATCATCTGTTTCACTACACTTTGTAAAGCATCTGAAATAGACTCTTAAAAAAATACAAGATGTGCAGCAAATAGTGGAGATTTGTAAGAAGCGCTAGCTAAATAACCACCCAACAGTTTAGAGCACAAAAACATTTTCAGCCTTGTTGAGGATGTCATGAGAGAAGATTTTTATCTCTGAAGGGCCACTTTGCACTGAAATCAATTAGACCCTTGGAGAGAGATTTAAAGAATTAATTTCTCATTTAAATTGAAGTGTTCTCAAAGCAACTTGTATATTCATATTACATGCTAATATCCAAAAATTCCAGCCCAAGCATCCAAAACTGAGATCACTTACAGCTGTCATGTATGTTTAGACCTCCCCAACAGAGTCATTAGGAACAAAGTGGATCTTGAGTTTCCTCATTCTTAATTTCTTTCATATCCTGACCCTGTGGAAACTACCCTCAGAACTAGAGGGATTTTCCCATACTAGTTAGCATCTTTTGCTGTGGAGGGAGAGGAGAAAACTCTTCAGACGATCTTACCACTCTGCAAACCCGGGAAGGTTTGCAAGGCCCTGCAACGAATAAGGTCAACACAAGGGTTCATCAAGGTGAATCCCTGGCAACATCAGTGACAATCTGCCACGGAGAGGTCAGAAGAACTAGGATGTCTGTGGATGACTCTTTCCTTTGACAGCTTCCCTCAGAACAGAAAGCTAAGGGAAACTAAACCTCAGGTCATTCCATGGTGGGGTGCCGTTTCTTACATCCATCTTCCTCACAATCCACAAGAGATTGATCCAAAGGAAGCTGACTAGGCAGCAGACAGGAAACCCTGAGATTCCAACTATTTCACCGAAGTTTAAAACTTGAGAGCATCCGTCACACATCTCCAAATGAAACATCTCATTATCTACATCAGATTTTATCTTTTCTGTCCTTATAGTGCTTTGGGTGAAGGATATCAGTCTGTCAGTAGTTACACAAAAAATGCCTTCAGAAATCTTGATGAGCAACTAGGACCCAGTAATTGCTGTAAATCGTATTTGTTTCTTGCATTCAGAGAATAGAAGAAGAAAAACTCATTTTGTGTTAAAAGCAGATGATGCTATACTATGAAATACTGGAAATTCCTAATCCTTAAAATGTTCATCTGAACAGTGTCAATAGACTTTTTAAAACTTCATCTCTGTGTGTGAAAAATGAAAACAAAGCGAGGTATGTTTCCAAAGGATTACCTACACATTTGCAATGTCTTATGCTGAAAAAATGAGGAAGGTCTATCAGATTAACAAATAGCATTATTTTTAAAGTGAATTATTAAAAATGATTTAAGCTTTGTGAAGATTTATTTTATTTTCTGTTTATTTTAATTTATCTTAATATTGTCTTCAAGGCAGATTAATCTGGTTTAAAACACCATGCAGCTCCATACAATTATATGTAACAATTTTAACTTCACCTTTAGCCACATAAAGCAACTTTTTCATATACAAGAGGACAGGACAAGTTTTAATTTACACCTTTATTTATCTTAGAATTCCTGTGTGAAGGTATTCTGATTTTAGAATAAAAGCACTCATGCACAGATTCAAGTAACAGGGAAGTTAGGACCAATATAATTATTTCTGAACATTTGTATGTAGTTCATTTTTGTATCCAAGCACCCACTCTGTATAGCAATTTCGATGTAATGACATAACATGCTGTAATCATTATCTGGGAATTATAAAAAAGGCAGGTATTATGTGGAGAAAAAAATATTGCCACATGAGGGCATGCTTCATCTCTTTTAAAAGACTGCCTTTTATTCTCAGATATTTAAGGCAAGTTATTTATTTAGACCTAGTTTCAGAGGAAAAAACAACCTAGGTTTTAAAATCAGATTTGCTAGGTTTCCTATGTACCAAATAAGTGAAAAACTATCACAAACTCTCAAATGAAATATAGCTTGCTTCTGTCAGTATAGGCACTATTTTCCCATGATGCCAGCAATGTGCGCTTTGGCTTTAGGGAACAGGAGATTAATCTATCTGGAGTCTCAATGCATAATATTTGGAATTTGTACCCTTTGATTTTCACAATAAGCACATGGAATATAATTCAAACTCAAAGCTATGTAGGATATAAATTTCATCTTTCACCTTTTTCCCCTCTGAGAATGTTTTTTCTGGTTGACCAGCCATACCAAGGGAAACCGAGGCAAAAGACCCCCTCTTTCTGTCCTCTTGCAAAAAATAAATGAAGGAATGGGTAGCTCCAGCCCTCATCTAACGCTGGGTATCTCTTCCCTAGAATGACTGCTCGTGAGTCACTGTACCCCAGATACTTAAGTCATGAGATCACTACAAAACCTGCAGAACAATACCTTAGTAGGAATTCCTCAAATGACATTCTAATCACAATAATGTCCGTGTATGCTGTGCTACTACAAAGATCATCTTCCAGGCAAAACTTCCACCATCAGGCTTTGAATGGTAGCTTTGGATTATGATGATATTTGTTAAAACATCCCAAATATGAATCAGGTACTATACTACAGAGATGGGGCAGCACAAGGTTAATATCTCTACCTAGAGATCTGCACCAAAGCAGGAAGAACTCTCAAAGTCCACCACTTTCTCCATTTCATAAAGCAGGGGTTTGGACCATAGTGGAGCACAGTGATTAATTAGGAAATAATAAGCATACAAGGTTTTGAGTCATTAGAAATAACTTCTCTTCTAGTGAGTCATAATGTCTTAGCACATCTATGCTTCCTGGAAACTTTAGGTACTTTAACATGCAATGTCTCACCTGAGTCTGTATCATGGAGACGAGTCTTCAAGATCTCCATTTTCTTCTGTGATCTCCCAACTCTAGCCATTGTCCACAGATGCTTATCATGTTACAGAATCTGGCCTCGTGATTATTTGTTAAATTTTTTTTTAGCAACTTCAGAGGAGTAGGGTCGTGTATTAAGTTTTAGACACCTGTTACTTTTCTGGCCTGGCTCAATACACTCAGTAAAAAGAAAGTGAACTCCTGGATAATTCATAGTTAGTTGATCCAAAGAATCAGGAAGCTGCAGAGTCTGTACCCATAACAGCACACTGCTCTTCAATTTTGGCAGTCTGTGCTTGTGCTGACTAAGACATTAGCACTGATGATAAGACCCAGATCATGGAGGAATCTTTCTTCAGCTTCTCCCTTTATCCCAGAAAGGTAAATCCACTACATTCACCTTTCACCACCACACCCATATTCCAAGATGATTTCATTTGGTCGAAAAAATAGATATATGAAGCACAACTGTTCCAAACACTTGTGAATACAGGTGCAGTAAAAGCTATAGATAGATGGATAAGCTGATAGGCAGATAAATTCTTAATCTCATCGATCTAGAGAATTTTACATTCCCGGACTTTTTTTTTTTTTTTTTTTTTTTTTTTTTTTTTTTTTTTTTTTTTTTTTTTTTTTTTTTTTTTTTAAAATTTTTTTTTTTGTTATATGCGACTCTTTATAGAATTGAAAAACGCCAGACTTTATTTTTCCATCTTAAAATACTAAAGCAAAATGCAATGAACTTCTGTGGTATTGGGTGTGAGTATCAATCAATATTGTGAGCTAACAGGGGTTAAACTCTACTCTCTCTTCTGTCATTTTATCAAGCACAATTTGAAATGTATATATAAATACTGGACATTTTTAAATACTTCTAGGGACAGACATATTCCCCTAGATACACAGACCCAAAGAAACAAGGACACTAAATACCCACATACAGATTGGGGATGAATCAAGTTTCTCCCTAACTTCCTTGGAACACTATAAACTACTTTTTTGGGTCTGGCCTCACTTCTCTGTCAGCTTTTGCACCATTAGCTGAACTTGTCTTTCTCCCACTGGATTTTCCACAAAGACTTGGCAGTCCTGCCAAGACTAGCAAAGTATATGTACTCCTGTAAGGGCCTTCCTTGCTGCTGTGTTCCCAGGAAGGTTGTGCCCAGACCTTGCCGAATCATTGCATGTTTGTTCCTGCCTGCAGGTCCTTCCTCAGCTGCCTTGCCTAATTGTCCACCCGCTGCAGACTTTGAAGGCTTGTGGGACAATTTGCTAACAGACCAGAAATGACAACGGGATCCTTCCGTACCAAGAGGGGAGGCAGCGGTGGGGAGAAATAACAGAGAATAAATCAAGACTGTCATCTGCTGAGCCCTGTGGGAGTGGAGAACTCCCTGCTCCTTGCTCTGTATCACGTGAGTGAGGAAGAAGCAAGCAGAAAGGCCAGGGAAAGGGTTTCTGCTCAGCCCCGATGGCCCTTTACCAGCCTCCAGGGCGGACAAGGGCACGATTTTCTGTGCTTCTGCACACCCCAGCCTGGCCTGGCCCTGGGAGATAAAGAAAACATATTGTATCTTTATAGAGGGCAGGAGGGCGGGGAAGAGGTGGGATATGCCGCTGGATGACCCTGTGTTTTAGACGTGGCAGGAAAAGGGGAGCAAGCAGGAGAGCCAGGCTACTGCACAAGCGCAGAGATTCATAGCTGCTTGTGGCCCGAGAATCGGGACACCGTGCCAGGGCCGAGAAGTTTGAGCTGTTGATTTAAGCTGATGCATTTACTGCCGATGAGCTGGAGTACCAAGACAACCCTCCTGCTGCTTGTCAGCTGGATTACGTGCACGGGTGAGCTCTGAGTGGAGAGACTTGGCAAGCATGGGTACTGGAAGAACAACCTTCCCAGGAAGCAGAAAGACACAGAGGCACAAAGAATGAAACAAGAGGAACTGTAAGCCTAAGGAGCTCTGGAGGAATGAAATAGAGGAAAATAAGAAATAAAGTAAATTTTGTATTTGCAATTTCATACAAGCAGAATAAAATGGGAAAAATAAAATGAAATAACATAACGTGGCAGAGGAGGGAGGAAGAGCAACAGCCAGTTCCTCACATGCTGCCTGCCTAGGCACAACAGTGCTGCCCCCAATTCACTGAACGACAAGATATGTATGTCTTATGGAACTTTACCCTCAGAAGACTAATACCAGATGGCCTCAGCCATTGAGACAGCCATATTATCTGCACACACACGCTGGCTAACACCTACACGCACTGCATGGTGGACTCGTTCCCCAGGCCCTGTGGGAGCTCTCCATGGAGCAGGCAGCTTGAGGAGGCTGCCGCACACCCAGGCCCTCAGGAATTGTGAGAAGGAACCGCCTGTTTGCCCAGATGACAGGGCTTGAGTGGCACTAGGCTCCAACATGCCTGCATGGTTAGGAGCACAGGTGCCAGCTCATCCCGACTCACACTGCTATTTTGTAGTCAGTTTCGGCTGCAAGTCAACGAGAACCTGACACTTCAGTCAAAGGCTGAAGCAGATCACAGGTCATGACAGGTTTCTTAACAAAGTCAGTACCTCAATTGCTCCTGAACTACTCACGCAAAAATGCAAGAGCTCAAAGCCATAGAAATGTGTTTCACTGGGGGAGAAACACTTCCTTTTTCAGTCCACATACTCCATAGATTTGCCAAGACAAGGATACACAGCATCTCTGGCCCAGCAATACCATCCGTACAGGTTTCTGCATGTGACTGTGACGCAGCATGAAATTTCTGGCAAAAACAATAGGTGGCAGAAGATGTCCTGTCTCTTTACTCTTCATGTCAAAAGCATCAGCTGGTTGACTGGCTTCTCTGAAATGTGAAGCTAGTATCCATACAAAAGGGCAGGTTACCCTGGCCTACAGATGAGACTCAGTGAGTCACTTGCAAGGAGAGGCAGCTATGCCTGCTGGCATGGAGTGCAGTGAGGACAGGACTTTAATGCACCGATATTCAGAACAAATGCCACAAGTCCTCCTGTGATTTCAGGAGTGCAGCAAGGCTTAGAGTTTTACAGAAGGCTCTGCAGATTCTCTAATCTGCAGTCTCTGAGAGCACGGCCACTGAAGTGGTTCAGGTCAGGTATCTCAATACTGTCATGTAATTGGCACTTTTTAAAAACTTTACCAGGGCATATTGTCATTGTACTGATATACAGTAAAATCTATGAGCAATTGGCTTCCTCTGGGCTTGGGCAATTTTTTCAACAAGCACTCATTTCAGTAGGTGGGACTCTAACGTGCAGACATTTACTTGGGAGCCCTCTGCTAAAATCTGCATTTATTTCATAGAACTTCAAATGTGGCCAATTGTGGAAGACTCCCGAATGACTGAAAAAGAAGGGAAATTCTATCATGATGAAAGACTAAATGAGCTAGGCCTGTTAGGCCTAGACAAGAGAAGAATGAGAGGACAACTGATTAAAAATAAGCACCTGAGGAGATAATGTAGAGAGGATGGGGCCAAACTCTTCTCAGTGCTGGCCAGTGGCAGGACAAGGGGTAATTGGTACAAGTTGAAACACAGGAAGTTCTATCTCCATGTGAAGAAAAACTACTTTTCTGTGAGGGTGACAAAGCCCTCAAACAGCCTGCCCAGAAAGGTTGTGGAGTCTCCTTCTCTGGAGATCTTCCAAACCCGCCTGGATGCCACCCTGTGCCATGTGCCCTAGGTCTCCCTGCCTGAGCAGGAGGATTGGACTAGATGATCTCTAGAGGTCCCTTACAACCTTAACCATTCTATGATTCTGTGGAGTTAACAACACTCCAAAATCTTAAAAAGCAAGTCTTCAAGTCTTCATTGGATGCTGAACTTTCATATACTCCACTGAAAAATCCCAACCAAAGTCCTTAGGCATGCCTTGTACATAGGTTACATAAGTTCACTAGATGAACTTGTCCTTATGTAGGTGCTGTTTTCAACAGCGATTTTACCCCATTCATAACAATAAATCTATTTATAAAGCATCAGCTTCCTGTTCCATCTTTACCACTAGTGCTCAAAGTGTTGACAAATGACCTGTAAGTAATCTAGCTGTATGGCTAAGAAGCTACCCCCTTTCTGTTCACCACCTCTTTCACAGTGGAATCAGCAGAACAAAAAGCCTGCCCAAGCTGAAGCAGTTCTAGCAAGTCCACCAGCCTTCCACAACCTCTAATGCAACAGCAGCTTTTATTAAATCACTCAGCTTTGCACTGCTGCAGCTGAGTTATGAGCATATTTCATTTACCTGATGGCTGGTAACTTGTCACAGGAAGGTGGTAAACATCTGGGTTGAGAAAGCCTCTACTGCTGCTGCTGTTTGCCAAGCATACATGAGTCAAAGCCCTTACACTGGAATACAAAAGTGAAGTGCAGATACAAAGCCAAGCAATCAACCATCTAAACACAAAGAAAAACCTCATGCTGTACTGACAAGCACAATGCAAAAATCATGGGTCACCATAGGGAAATGATAGGCTTTCATTGGAATAAGAGCTATGCATGAATTCACACTTCAGGCTAGAGACAACTGTGTCTACTTCATTCTCTGTGGTGGAGAATTCCTCTTTGAGTGAGTGGAAAAGGTAGTCAGCGGTCATAAGGCAAACAGCATATGGCAGCAATCATGAGAGTGGCATACAGCCATTGTATCTGATAGTCACAAAGCTGTTCAACAAATTAAAATAATCTATAGTGAGAGATGGAGTGGAGGAGGAAGGGAGGAAGTTTTAAAGACAAGTAGATTGAGGGCATTCTCTCAAGTCAAAACTCACTGAGAAATGTGTTCCTCTTATGAGAGCATAAAAAATCTCAATCAAGTGTGAGACATCTGCAAAGAAATAAGAAGGAATAAGACCTGGACAACTAGAAAGCTAAAACCAATCAGATTCATATATATTTAACAAGGATATTCATCCAAATAGAGGCCTGCCTGTGATGTACTTGAAACAGTTACATTGTCTAAGAACAATACACAGAAAGCCTCATTCTGAGCCAGCACAGACTAAAAAGAAGGCAAACTGCTGACTGTAGTGAAGGAAGTCAGGGAAAAAGAACTCTTAATGCGAAAGCAAGAGAAAATGAAAATAGATACCACATCTTTGCTGGTGAGATGCCAAGGAAGGAGCAGACTTTAACCTAAGCAGGACAGAAGAGACCATCTTCTTTTGCAAACCAAACCACAGACCAATCCACTCCTGGCACAGATGGATGGGGACAAGCAGTGCTGTTGTCTGTGGAGTCACAGCAGAACTGTGGCCCCTATTAATAGTATTCTGGCTTGGGAAATGTCATTATAGGATTCCCACTAGTGGTATCCCTATGAAATGAAAAACAAACAAACAAACAAACAAACAAACAAACAAACAAAAACTCCTCCAAGCAGGACAATTTCCTCTCTGTCTGGCACAGCCTATAATAAGACTTCTGCAACCCCTGTGTTCTCACTGATACCTGCACAACCTCCGGGCCCTCCAATGGTTTGCACAAGCAAAACTGTCTGAACTTTCTGATGTATGGCTCTGTTGATATGGCTTGTGGTAGTTGCTAAATGGGTTCTCTAGAACACAGCTCCCCCTCTCCCAAAGGCAGACTTTCTTTGGGCAAGAAACAATGGATCCAGTTCATCCTGTCTCCTGTAGCAAGTAACCTTGCTAGAGAAGCTCTTATCTTGCAGATGGGAAGCAGAACATAGATGAAGAAAGAGAGGAGCACATCTACAGCAAATGACAGTACTACCTGATCTGTTCTAGAGATATGTGAAAATCACTGTTATGAAAGAGACGGGAAGGAGGGGAAAAAAAGGTGTTTTGGCCTCCGTCCAGGGAGAAAGGTTCATTTCTGTCATCAAACTTAATGGTTCAGTCTAAGGAGAAATGCAAATCATATCAGGTCCGCCCTTCCCAGAGAGAGAGCAGGGTCAAAGACAACATCACCTTTCTCACCATGCATGCCATCTGTCTCAGCCTGACCTGAAGCTGGAAGTTGTCCTGAACTGCCATTGTAGCAAGGTTTAAGAAGAAGGGTAGCAGCCTGGTGATTACTGCATCATGTGGGTAATCAGAAGTACTTTTGCCGCAGGCAGCACATTAAGCTCAATGGGAACCAGCCTTCCTGCATCAGATATATTACATGGATGCCACACATCCCATTTGGCAATTCCCCCAAGTTTTGCAAGCTTCTGGACAAAGGGACTCCAAACTCTCTGGATCTGGCACAGTACATACTATTGTGAGTGTAGACTTAAATTCTTGACCCAAAGCCCTGAGTACTGCAAAGGAAGAACCCCTATTCCTCCTCTCCCTCCTTCCTCTCCCACCCACAGAGAGAAGGTGCATTGAATCACTCCTCTTTACTGGTTAGGGAATGCTCTTCTTCTGCAATAAAGCTGTCCACATCAGGAGCTCCATGGGTCCAGTTCCAGTATATTTCATTGGACAGAGTTTCAGTACATTTCATTTTGCATCACATGAAATATTTCATTTCAGAATGTTTAAGCTGCAAGGTAGCTAATAAATAAATAAATAAATACAATAAAATAAAGTTTACTTTCATTTTGATTTTGTTTTAGTTTGCATTGCTCTACATAAGCTGCAAGACCATAACTCAAAATCAAAACTACTGATTTTAAGAATAAAAAAATTGTAAGTAAAAAAAATTAAAGAATTCTCAAACCACACTCTGAAATTTAAAAATTCTGCACAAAACTAAACTTTCACCCTTTGTAGAAACATTATTTTAATAAAAATCTCAATCTGAAAATCTCCTTTTGTAGATAACCCTTTCTTACTAGGTAGGATGGGAAAATACTGTATTGTATAAAATGCTAATATAAGTGTGTTAGAATTCCAGCACGGAATTTTGTCAGTACAGCATGTTAAAAAAAAAATAAAATAAAATAAAAAAAAAAAGGTTGCCCTCACTAATAAGATATATACATTCAGAAATTACATAATCCTAAAATACATTTCCTAGCATTAATCTTCTAGACCATATTACTTTTCTAAAATGTGAAATAATTGAACTCTCTATTAATTCCAGTGCTGTGAGGTGTGCCACCGAGGTGGGCCATTTCTTCTAAGGGCTCTGCAGCCTGGCTTGGGGTGAGCCTCCTAGAACTGCCAGGGACTGAAAGGAAATTAGAATGGCCAGAAATAACACACTAGATCTTGGACTCAATACAATAGGTCTTGGATGTTGTACAAAAGTCCCAGGGATCAAATGTCAGCCAGTGACTAGGGGAGGATGGGATAATATCAAAGAGAATTGGCAGGCAGTTACATTAAGGGGAAGAAAACTCCTTTGCCTGAGGTCCAGAGCTATGAATCATAAGATCTAGTTTATATCCTTGTCACAGGTTAAAATTTCCTGTGATATCTTAGGCAAATCAGTTTTCACTTCAGTACAACAGGATAATAATAGACAGGGTCCAGATCTCTACATTAACTGAAATTTGTAGGTGGTTGCTTGTTGCTCCTGAGCTAAAAAGTTCTCTTACCTAGTACACAGAAATAAAATTTTCCTGCCATCCATCTGCTGAGCACAGTAGAAACACTCCCAGTAGGACATTATACAAAGCAATAATCATGATGATGTAAAACATGCTTTATTGCTTGTTACTTAGACCTCTTGACGATAGTGTCCCAGCATATCACTTCCTCATTTGCTTCCCACTCATTGTAGCCCTCTGTATCCCATCACATTCTCATGAACACCAATTATTCATATCATTATGCTAGATATGGTGAAATAAACAGGGGGAAAAAAACAGTAAAAACGAGAACAAAAACACAGATTTGTTTTAGCAGTGTTGGGGGAAGAAAGGAGTTGATAGGATTAGCATCTTTGACAGTATGCAAGTAGTACAAGGTATGGCAATTTTTTAACCATCTCCCTGTCAAAGTAAGTCAGAACCATGTGGATTCAATCTTACAGAGGCTTTCCAATATGCTGTAGGCCCTTATCCTGAACTAATATTGCATGCTGTTCATCAGAGACCATGGCAGAAACTGTATCAGCATCAGCAACAGCTAAAAACCAAACAATAAAGAGCAAAAAAAACAACAAAAAATAATGTTTACTTTGAAGAGCGTCAGTTGTTCTACAGTCTCTACTTCTTATCTGGGGTTATGCAGCCCTGAATTGACAAAAGCACTTTCAGAATTTCGGAAGGAGTATACCATCCAGATGACAGGAATACAAAAAAAAAAAAAATCTCTGTAAGCCTGCCATTTATCATCTAAAAATCACCACCCCAAAATAGCTTGTGATCTAGTTATTTTTATTTACAGAGGGATCTGTGCCACGAGTTTGGATACAGGTCCAAATTCCATGAGAATTTTTGACTGCTGTTAAGGTAGAATGCTTCATTTTAGCCCAATTCAGAAACAGCATGTCCAGTTAGTTAGGGGACTTCTTCAGAGCCAGATTCAGATGCTAGGGTGGTCCATTTTAGTAGTTTTCTATATATTCAACCAGCAGCTTTAGTTAAAAGGGTGGATTTCTTTCTTGATAAAGGGAGAATTTTAAAGCTGCTCATTTGTGTGTTTTGGAAAAGCTACACATGGTCTCAGTGATGCCAAGAAGGCTCCTGAATTAATTTACTGCTCTCACCAATCTTCACAGATGACAAGTCTGTAATGGAGAGATGATTTCCCAGCCTGAAAATTATAGTAGTGGGTATGGTTAGCTCTCCATATTAAAGCACTACCATGTTTACTACTTATGTTTATCACTGGGTCACAGACAGACTTATTATTAGCTCAATTTTGTCAACATATGTGTTAAGGATTCTTCAAAAGCCCTGTATTTTTTATTCTGGAAATCTTGCAAGAATCCCAGGATTTCATAAACATCCACACACCTACTTTCTACTTCCTCCCATTTTTAACTGATGCATTGACTACAAGAACTTTCTTCTTTACCTCTGGTTGCATATTCTTAAATATTTTCCTGTAACTTACTGGTTCAGCTTTAACCATTGTGGCATACTACCATAATAATTCTTTTAGAGAGACTGTTAGTATTTGAACAATAATGAACTCACAGATAGCTAGTTTTTTACCACAGTGTGTACCCATTTTAGAGCTCTTATTTACACAGCAGACCAACACTCCTCCAAATATATCATTGTAGTTGCTCATGTAACAAACACTTTATACATATTTTTTACTCACATACATATTTAAAACATATTTATTACTCACAAAATAATCAAGTACTTGTTCACCCAAAGGAACAAACCTGAAATAGCAGTAACATAGTTTGTTCCAGTAGATGTACTCAATCCAACATGCATGCCCTGCCCAAATTTGGATCTACAGGCAACAATACTAGGCCTGACAAACCTTGGACATGGTGGACATGATCTGTGGGAAAAGTTACAGCCACACTTCCTCTGGTCCTTCCTTCCTAAAAGCCACTGCAGAGTGCTAGTCAATGTTCTCTCTAACTTGAAGCAAAGTCAACTGGGTTAGCTCACTCCACCCTTCTCAGCACTTAAAACTGATCAGACAGCCTACACCTGGCAGATGAAGGCCTTGGACCACCTTTTCTAAAAGCAAGGCAATGAGTGCAAGAATCATCATCACAGGATAGGCAGCAAGCATCTGGGATGGCTGCAGGATCTCCAGGCAGCTCACTTTTTTTTTTTTTTTTTGGCAATATAAATATTTGTCCACAGATGTAGACTAGTAGTTAATGGAAATGAGCTGGTGAATCTTCAGACATCCCTTAAATAAATCTCTTGTACAATCAGAGGTTTATGACAAGCACCTACTCTTTCCTTAATGTCCAAAACATTTTCCATCTATTGAATGCCATAAGATTCCTACCCCTCACCCAGCCTGTTCAAAATCTACATAAAGTCTCTAGATAAGATTCTGTAGCACCATAAACTGACTTGTCAACAGTATATATATGGCACCCACCTTTACATCATCTTCACCTCCCATGCAAATAAGACCATAACCTAGCTCTTTAAGTGCTAGGCTAATGAATGGAGAAAAGTTGGCAGAAGCCCCATCTCTGCAAGAGCCTGGTTTGAAAACAGCAAGGAAGAGTTTCATATTTAATAGAAACATAAAATCAGAGAAGCCTTAAAGTTGGAAAAGACCTTTAGAGTTCATCTATTCCAACCTCACTACACATACTGGATCACCTAGAGCATGTGGCACAGGATTGTGTCCAAGAGGGTTTGGAAGATTTCCAACCTCACTTGGCAACCTGTTCCAGTGCTCTACCACCCTTACTGTCAAGAATTTTTTCCTTAAATTCCTGTGGAACTTTCGATGCTTCAGTTGGTGGCTGTAACTCCGTAATGTCATCCATCCTCCATCACCGTCATTAAGACTAATCAAAGACTACGTTATATGAACTTACTCCTCTTTTACCCTGAAAACTGTTTCTGCAAGATCCTCAGTCCTTCATTATCATTCATATTCAGATGGTCTCCCAGATTGTACTCAGTTTTTATGCTGATTTCTACAACCCAGGGAGAGCTGGAAATGATACCACAGCACGAAAAAACACAACCAAACAAAAAGAAACCTTAACTCCATCTACTCAGTGATACAGAATCACCAAAGCACCTTCAGCTCTGTCTTTAATCGGCTTACAACTCAGTTTCAGATTAAATTCAAGGCTTTGCTCATAATTTCAAAGCCTTCATGAGTTTAGAATGAACTGGTTTAAGGACATCAATTCTTGTAGTATTATGTTGCAGTGTGACAGCTATATTCCTCTACAACAAAAGAAATACCCAGTTTAAATGGTGAAGGATATGTATGCTGGGAACAGAGATTCCCCAGTGCCTTGAACAGGATTATGGAATTCACTCAACTACCTGCAGCAGAAAACTTATAAATCTCAAAATCCAGAGCAAAACAGAAACTTGAGCTTTTCATCCCAGATTTCTCTTCTTCAAGAGAACTGTATCAAACCCATATTTATTGAGAAGTAGTCCATGATTGACAGAATGGATTTAGTATGATACTCAAAGGCATGCTCCAGTGTGGGTTGTCTGATCCTAAGTAAAAGGCAAGCTGATCTGGCAATATATTCTTGTTTAGAAGGTTCTCTTCAGGATCCATCTGCCTATTCTCTGGAACTGAAGTTCCAGATCATCTTCCTGTTGCCAAATTCAGTGGAAGCTCACTAAAATATCCACATTTGCACCACTTTGTGAAGGTAGGGCACACTAGAATCAAACACACACACAGAGATCCATATACACAAAGCATGGATTTGGAGACACTGACTAGGAAAAAAAGCTAATGGCAAACTCTCAAAATTATAATGTGTAGGATGTAGAAAAGAAAAGAATTAGAAGATGCTTTGTGCTTATTTTCATGCGCTTATAAAGTAATTGACGCCAGATTTATAAAGGTATCTAGAAGCATATTAGGAGTCAATGCCTCTAGCTTTGCGGTACAGATGTAACAGTCAGGGAATCAGAGTTTAGAGAGAACCACTCATAAAAAAAAAATCTGAATGCAAAATGAGCCACTTTAATGCTGTAGATAATCAGATGTGAAAGAAAATTCTGCTAAAATAAACATGAGATGATTTTTAATTATATGAGAATATGAAACAAGTCACCAACTCAAGAAGATACAATTGAAAAACTTCCCAATTTGTCTCTATACTTCATCATTACATAGGGATAAGGAAGGCTTGTCATTTGGTTATATATTAAGGCCATATTTCCCAGTTACTTTTGAATAGCCTCAGTTCCAATTGTTGAATTGCAATATATCTGCTTAGATTATCTGACAAGGAAAATAAGAGAGGTACCTCAATAGTGGAACAAATAAGCAGCATATTTACAGAACATTCAGAGTAAATGCTATGAAGATGCAGAATCCTCATAATTCATCAAGCAGTGCAGTAACCTCACAGTTAGTTTTGCTGGGAAGGAAAAACATCTATGAGCAAGGATTCTGTTCTGGTACACTACAACAGGATTTAGTATTCCATTCTGTTCTGTTCAGCAAATATAAAGCAAATATAAGTTCAGGATATATAAAGAGGAAGGAAGACAAGAAGTATCTACCCTGTATCTGTTTGGAGAGAGCAAACCACGGCAAAATAAACAAACTATCTGCTAGCTTAAAAGGAAATAAAACCTTGGTATTTGCTTATTCCAAGAGCCTTAATTTCAACCTAGAATGCTACTCCCAGAGACTGTTTCTGTGCCAAGAGATGTCTTTAGAAATAATGCTGTGTACAACAACCCCCACAGATATGTGGGACATCAGGTATTAAAGCATGAAGCTGATGGGGAGAGGAAGAACGGTCAAACACTGCAAAGCACAGGAGATAAGCAAAGAGGTGTGATTCCCAGGTGAATGCTCCCCTTCGTTTTGCCTTAAATTTCTTCTGCTAAACGATATCCAGTTACTTTGCTGAGGAGCATGAGTTTAATAGATTCATGCTTTTAACAGACAGATTGACTGTTATTTTCAACATGGCTAGTCTGAGATGTAACAACTACCTTACCTACAGAGATGACATTTTTCTCCTTGCAGATCCATATGGCCACAAGTATTTTCTTCAAGGTAGCTGACATTTATCAGGTAGAGATAGCCAGCCTGCAGGGCAAACAAAACAAAAATTCATTGCAATAGCAGTAAACAACTGGCTGCTGCCAGGCATCTTTAGAGCTTGGAGAGTGGCCTGACATTCAGGAAAGCTCTCTGGTTTGGTTTCTGTCTTTCACTTTTCTCTCACATTCTTCCCTTTCCAGCCTCCTCCCTGAGCCTGCTGCACAGAGCAGCACCCTCTTGTGGCACAGACAAATAAGAAATCCCCCAGCTCCAGCTTCAGAATATTTCTCAAAGCTTGGGTCTGATCCTCCCTCAGCAGGGAACCTGCTAGTGCAGGTTGGGCAGTAAAAATGCTCCCTGGCATGCAAGGAAGTCACTCTTGCAATTCTGCAATCTGTCATGGCATTGATAAACTTTTTTTTTTTTTTTTTTTTTTTTTTTTTAATAACAGTTTCACCACCTAAATAATAATGGATCTACAAGTAAAATATATTTGACTTTGGCATAAGCAGGAACTTGGGGGAGAATTTATAAAAGAGAGAATTTTGATTGTTTTTTTGATTGTTTTTATAAAACTCCAATAATTAGAATAATTTCTGCAGAGCACCAGGGCCCTAAACTTTATTTAAAAAAAAGTCATGACTTATCATACAGGTAAGAAACAAAAGATTCACTGATAACAAGCACCAGTCCTCAACATCAAAAAGCATTTTAAGAAGAATTAGCAATTAGAATAAGTAGGATTATAATTTAGGAAGAATTAGTAATTAGTTCTGCAAACACTAGAATCATGGATTTCTCCCTTGTCCAACCTCCAAAGTTAATCCCTGCCCAAAGATTCAGCCTGCCTTGAGAAATCTGTAGCAGAGTCTTTGCAAAATGCTGTACCTCCACAAAATAATAAATTTCCTCTCCATAGTGACCACATTACCTGACCTCACACAAAGCATGACATAACATATTGCATTCAAGAATTCCTGTAGTAACCTACATGCTCCCAGAAACCTATATTCCTCCTTTCTTCCTGTATCTACACCAGTACTGCATTGTGTGGAACTACTCTTCTCTGTTTTCAGTACTTAAATGAAACAATAATTACATACAGATCCATGTGAAAACTCATCATCACTCTGTACTTCCTCTCTTGACAAAAAGAAGTGAGAGGTGGTACCAGCAACTGTGCATTCAGCTCTTTGTAGGATTTTTATAGTAGGTCATTGATTCCTCTGCAGCAGGATGCTGTTTTCAGGAACTGGTGTGAGCTGAACTCCTGAAGTTCACAGAGAAAGAAGCTGAATGTGTGCTCTCAGCTTCTTGGAAAAGACACCCGTGGTGCTCTTCTTGCACCTTGCAAGATTGTGGTTGCAATCTTTTGCAACCACAATCTGTTCTCACAGGGCACTATGGCTCATCTCAACACTTACCAATGCTATGGGTTTGGAGGTCATGATGACTGGTCCACAGCTGTCTGAGGGCACCTGCCTAGCCTCAACATGAAACACACAGTGTTTTCAATCAGTAGTTTGATCAACAGCTGCACTGTAGTCTGTGAAAATTCTAAGTGCACTTAGTTGGTGCTATTAGCTAATTAGTAGGCCCAAAATGTTTGGGAAGACACTGTTCTGTCCCAATGTTCATGGGCTCTTTGCGTTCGGAGGAATATATGGGATGGAGAACACAAAAGGATGTGCTAAACTGAAGTACTCATTTGGCCACTGGAAAAAAAAATGAAAATAAGATTTCAACAACTTCTATGAGCCTAATTGTTTCTTCTCAAATATATTGTTGGCTTATGTGAATCAGAGTAGCTCTGATGGGTAAACCAGAGAATGGAAATGGGACAGCCTTGGGTTCAGAAAGACACAATGATGGTCTTTATCCAAAGAATATTAACCTGTCGCCATCACTCATGACCACCTGAAAGTAGCACTAAGAGACAGGAAAGGATACAAAGTGGTAAATGTGTTTCTGCAAACACTGTCATGCAAGGCCACCTAAAAAATCCCTCTCCCTCCCCTCTCTCTGCAACTTCTAATCTTGCCCTACTGCTACACATTATCATGAAAATCAACCACACAAAACTATGCTGAATAAAAGTCAATTTATTTTTCTGAGCTGGATTGTTCTCCTGATCTGATTCACTTTACAGCCACCTGTACTTTGATTTAAATAGAAGAGAACAGACAGAAAGAAAATATGATTACTTCTTTCAGCATCAATACCAGCCTGAATTGTTCATCAAACTGTAGCCGAATGATATGCAA
>NW_020455466.1:1864-5660 GCF_003342845.1 Nothoprocta perdicaria | reverse complement strand
TCTCTTCCCACTGGACTTCCAAGAGAAGAAGAGGTAAAATGCCAAACACAAAGGGCATCCTGAGTTCTTTAAACACAAAATCAGTACAAGCCAAATCCTGTCCAGTTGCACAACATTAAAGACTGATTCTGTGCTCTTTTACCTTGTTTCAAGGGAACAACAATGTTCTAACCTGTAGTCATTTATATGGAGGAAAACTTGTTCTCAGTGATAGGAAGCAAAATCTCAGGCCCTAATCCTTTTCAGAAAAAACAAACTATTAATGGTCAGGCAACATTCAGATAAGCTTGCTATGAAGGAAGTCAAGTTTATCTTCATTTGAATCCAATAAAAATGAGCAAAAAAGGAGAAATAAAGATTTTTTCCTTTGCTTGTGCAAATAGTATTACAAAAAAAGTGTTTCACATGCGTTACAAACATTAGTTAAGTCAGATTTCTCTCCATCTAGAAAGCTGTTACCATCTCCACTATACATGTAAGAAAGTTGACTCAGAGCAGGCTAGGTTTTTCTCAGTAATATCTGATTTTAAAGTACATTTATGCACGTGGAAAGATTCTGTTAATTTTGGCTACAATCTAAGCTGCTTCATACATGTGAAAGAGACTTCCTAGAAATCTCAAACTATACTACCAAAATTAAAGCCCACCTTTCGAAATGTGGAACCTAATCAATACCTTGGCATACCAAAAGGTCTTATCAATAGTTAAACAAAATGGATATACCAAGAACATGTGTGGGTTAGGCCCATATATAGGTTTAGGGATAGGGTTACAGGAATGATAAACTATAGAACTGTAAGTGTAGTGCTGCTGTGAAGGCCATGTGAAAGTCATGCAGGACCACAACAAGAGAGGACATATGGTAACTTTCATCTCTCGGACTTCAATAGGTGCAATGATATTGTATGCAGGTTACTCCCATAATGAGGGGTGACATTAGGGTTCAAGCAGTGATAAAAAGTAGAGCTCCATGTGTAGTGTTTTTGCAAAGGTTATGTGAAATATCACACAGAACTACATGACAAGCAGACTTATAGTAACATATATCTCTTCACAATAAATAAATGAAATGGGACAGTAAGTGGGTTACACCCATAATTAGGGTTAGGTTTAGGGTTAGAATTCAAAGACGGATGAAAGGAAGCGCTCTATGTGCAATGTGCCTGAAAAAGCCAGGGGAAACGTCATGCAGGGCTATATCAAGAATGGAACTATGACAACTTTTGTCTCTTGACATTCCAAATGTTCATTGGTCCCTGCTGGAGGAGAGGGTTGGAGTAGATGATCTCTAAAGGTCCCTTCCAATGCAAAGGTCCCTTCCTGTGAACAATATGTAATTTATCTCCAGAATTAGAGTTAGGGATAGGTTTGCTGGAGTGATAAACAGTAGAGCACTATGGGTACTGCAGCTTCAAAGGCCATGTGAAACTTCATGCAGGGCTACACCAAGAACGGTCCTATGATAATTTTCATCTCTCAAGCTTCTATAGGTGACATTATGTTTGTAATTAATAATTAGAGTTAAGGTTAGGTTTCAAGCACTGAGAAAGTCTAGAGCCCCATGGGTAGTGCAGCTGTAAAGGTCATGCACAACTTCATGCAGGGCTGCAACATGAGTGAGCCTATGGCAAATTTCATCCCTCAAACCTTAATAGGAGAAATGGGACTTTCTATGACTTAGGCTAATAATTCAGGATTAGGGTTATGGTTCGAGCATTCAGAAAGCATAAGACTCATGTGTACTGAGGCAGCAAAGATCATGAGACATATCATGCAGGGACTGCTCACCAAGAGCAGCCCTATGGCAACATTTCTCTCTGGAAATTATGTGGGTGGAAGGGGAAAATACGTGGATCATGTCCTGTATGAGCATTAAGCTGAGGGTTAGGGCTTGTGTTGTGATGAAGTCTAGAAATTTATGTGTAGTAAGTCTGCAAAGGCCAGGTGAAATACCATGAGGAACTACACCCAGAGTCGTAACACAGCAACATTTGTCTACACAACTGTAATAGGAGCAAAGGGAATTTCTCTGAATTATGTCCATAATTAAGGTTTAGGATGAGGGTTCGAGCACTGAGAAAGGCTACACTCCAATGAGTAGTGCAGTTGCATAGGACTAAAGCAAGAGAGATGCTATGACAAATATAATCTGTTGACGCTTAATGACAGCAAAGAGATCCGATGTGAATTCTGCCTGTAATGAAAGATTAGGGATAGAGTACTGACAAAGCCTAGAGCCCAATGTGTAGTGGTGCTTCAAAGGCCATGCGAAACCTCATGTGGGAGTACAACATGAGTGCTCCTCAGGCACATTTCATTTCTCAACTATTACTGCGTGTAATGGCAGCCTAAATATGTTTTGCCCCTAAAGAAAGATTAGGGTTAGGGTTAGGGTTCGAGCACGGAGAAAGACTAGAGCCGGATATGTAGTGGTGCTGCAAAGGCCATGCCAAACCTCATGCGGGACCACAACACGAGTGCTCCTAGGGCACATTTCATTTCTTGACCATTACTAAGTGGAATGTCAACCTATGTCAATTTTGCCCCTAATGAACGATTAGGGTTAGGGTTAGGGTTCGAGCATTGAAAAACCCTAGGGCCCGTTGGTTCGTGTAACTGCAAATACCATGCCATACCTCATGCGGGACTAAAAAACGAGTGCTCCTATGGAACACTTAATTTCGCGACAACTACAGCGTGGAAAGGCAACCTGGGTGAATTTTGCCTCTAATGAACGATTAGGGTTAGGGTTAGGGTTCGAGCACTGACAAAGCCTAGAGCCCAATGTGTAGTGCAGCTGCAAAGGCAATGCCAAGCCTCACGCTTTCCCACAACACGAGTGCTCCTAGGGCACATTTCATCTCTCGAATGTTACTGCATGAAATGGTTACCTATGTATATTTTGCCCCTAATGAACGATTAGGGATAGGCTTAGGGTTCGATCTCTGAGAAAGCCTAGAACCCGATGTGTAGCGGAGCTGCAAAGGCCATGCCAAACCTCATACGGGACCACAACACGAGTGCTCCTAGGGCACATTTCATTTCTAGACCGTTAAAGTGTGAAATGGTAACCTATGTGAATTTTGCCCCTAATGAACGATTAGGGTTAGGGTTAGGGTTCGAGCGTGAGAAAGCCTAGAGCCCAATGTGTAGTGGAGCTGCATAGGCCATGCCAAGGCTCACGCGGGACCTCAACACGAGCGCTCCTAGGGCACATTTCATTTCTCGACTACGAATGTGTGGAATGGCAACCTAGGTGAATTTTGCCCCTAATGGACCATTAGGGTTAGGGTTAGGGTTCGAGCACTCAGAAAGCCTAGAGCCCAATGTGTAGTGCAGGTGCAAAGGCCATGCAAACTTCATACGGGACCAAAACACCAATGCTGCTAGGGCACATTTCATTTCTCAGATATTATTGCATGAAATCGGAAACCCTATCAATTTTGTCCATAATGTACAATGAGGGTTAGGGTTAGGCTTCAAGCACTGACAAAGCCTAGAGCCCAATGAGTGGTGGTGCTGCAAAGGCCATGCCAAGCCTCACGCGGGACCACAACACGAGTGCTCCTAGGGCACATTTCATTTCTCGACTTTTACAGGGTGTAATAGAAACCTATGCCAATTTTGCCCATAATGACCAATTAGGGTTAGGGTTAGGGTTCGAGCACTGAGAAAGCCTAGAGCCCAATGTGCAGTGCAGCTGCAAATGCCATGCCAAGGCTAACGAGGGACCACAACACGAGTGCTCCTAGGGTACATTGCATTTCTCGACTATTGCTGCGTGCAATTGAAACCT
>NW_020455466.1:0-1134 GCF_003342845.1 Nothoprocta perdicaria | reverse complement strand
TAGTGGTGCTGCAAAGGCCATGACAAGGCTCACGCGGGACCACAACACGAGTGCTCCTAGGGCACATTTCATTTCTCGACTATTACTGCGTGCAATGGAAACCTCTGTCAATTTTGCCCCTAATGAATGTTTAGGGTTAGGGTTAGGTTCGAGCACTGAGAAAGCCTAGAGTCTGATATGTAGTGGTGCTGCAAAGGCCATACCAAGCCTCACGCTGGACCACAACACGAGTGTTATTAGTGCACATTTCATTTCTCCACTATTACTGCCTGGAATGGCACCCCAGGTGAATTTGGCCCCTAATGGACGATTAGGGTTAGGGTTCGAGAAGTGACAAAGCCTAGAGCCCAATGTGTAGTGCAGCTGCAAAGGCTATGCGAAGCCTCACGCGGGACCACAACACGAGTGCTCCTAGGGCACATTTCATTTCTCGACTACGCATGCGTGGAATGGGTGTCCTAGGTGAATTTTGCTACTAATGCACGTTTAGGTTTAGGGTTAGGGTTCGAGCACTGACAAAGCCTAGAGCCCAAAGTGTAGTGCAGCTGCAAAGGCCATGCCAAACCTCATACGGGACCACAACACGAGTGCTCCGAGGTCACATTTCATTTCTCCACTATTACTGCCTGGAATGGCAACCTAGGTGAATTTTCACCCTTATGAACGATTAGGGTAAGGGTTAGGGTTCGAGCACTGAGAAAGCCGAGAGCCTGATGTATAGTGCAGTTGTAAAGGCCATGCTAAACCTCATACGGGACCACAACACGAGTGCTCCTAGGGCACATTTCATTTCTCGACTACGAATGCGTGCAATGGAAACCTAGGTGAATTTTGCCTCTAATGAACGATTAGGGTTAGGGTTAGGATTCGAGCACTGACAAAGCCTAGAGCCCAATGTGTAGTGGTGCTGCAAAGGCCATGCCGAGCCTCACGCGGGACCACAACACGAGTGCTCCTAGGGCACATTTCATTTCTCGACTACGAATGTGTGGAATGGCAAGCTAGTTGAATTTTGCCCCTAATGGACCATTAGGGTTAGGGTTAGGGTTAGGGTTCGAGCAGTGAGAAAGCCTAGAGCCCAATGTGTAGTGCAGGTGCAGAGGCCATGCCAAACCTCATACGGGACCACAACAC
>NW_020455465.1:1088188-1104171 GCF_003342845.1 Nothoprocta perdicaria | reverse complement strand
GTGTAGAACAGAAACCTTTAAAGGCGACTGAGATAATGCCTGGATTAAAGCAATAAAAAGGGAAGGGAGATAGGATGGGTAATGGATTTCAGGCAAGTTGCTATACTGCTCTCCACTGTTACTACATCTCTGCATACAAGAACGGCAGGTTCCTGGAGGAGACCTGCTACGTTAGGAGAACAAGGAGCAACCACACAGCATAAATGCCGAGTGGGGAGTTGCTTGAAAAATTCCAGAGCTCTGTAGGAAACAAAAAAACCCAGCCCAGCATATTTTCTTCTGTTATTTAATGCTTATGCACAACGGAAGAAAGAATGTGAAGCAAGTGTGATGTTAAAAAATGAGGGGAGGGGGAATTGTACTTGTTAGTATGCGTTTTATTCTTCGCTGTTAACATCTTGCTGCTGTGTAACAAGATTGCCACAAGGAAGAACAAGAAGCATGGAAAGCAAGGAATCCTAATTGAGATTTGAATCCCGAACAAAACACTTCAGCTCTTGCTTATTGCTTTGAATATTCATTGACTCATCTCCATTAGTTAGTAGGCTGAGTGGCAACCCTGCACATAGACCCTGTGGGACCAGGAGCAGAGGAACCGCTTCCATGCATCAGTCAGCGGTCACTGCCCACTTGGGTGAGTGGGCTTCTCCTTTCCCAGGTGGGAAACAGGTCATCCTAATGTCCTGCTTGGTTTTAAGTGGAGGAGCAGGTTGCTTATGCTATCACATGGAGGTAGGAGGTGATTTAAGAGTCTCCTCCTTGCCACCTCCAAGCTGTGCACCTGCCAGTTCACAAGCATGAGCCCAGCTGCATGCCTGGGGATTTGCTGGGTTGAAGCACTGAGTATTGGGGTTAAGCCAAATGTGTGGGGTGGACATAGGCTTCTCTTGGGCTATTCTTTTAGCACGTTATTTACTAGGACCAACAGGTCGTTCCATGTATGTACATACACAGCCTTACATGACTTGTGCATGACATGGTGTGTCCTGTAACCCTTCATCATCTAAGCCAGATACTTTTGGAGAGCTATGATTGCTGTATAGTCTTTATATCCAGACTTCTTTTCCCAGAAACCCAAAATTACACATTTTTGGAGGCTGGTTGTGTGCTTCATACTGGAAATAGTCTGGAGCTGGGACTTAGTCAGAGCAGTTACCCCAGCCTAAGAATTTGGAAGTAACTGGAAGCTGTAATCTAGACATTGCTGGTGAGAAATGAGTGAGGAAACTTTTTGATACACCAAGTCAGTGAGCAAGAGGTTAAAGCATTTTGATAATAAGTTTCGAGAAACTTTCCCTAGAAACTAATGTAGCCTGTAGTCATAGAGCAGATGTACTTCTTTAGAGCAGCTATAAATCCTAGGAGTACCCTAATAAATACACTACACATTCATTGGAACAACGTGCCCCATGGATTTAAACTGCATCCTATCACTTCTTCCTGAAAATAATTATAACACCTATTAGAGGCTATATTTGGGTTTTTTAGACTTATATATACATCTGCTTTCCTCTCTCTAGACAGATATTCAGTCATGAAGGACATGTGCACTGGCAACCTGATTTTCTCCCCAAAGAACAGAAATAACACTGTGACTATACACCAGGGCCCTGGTTACAGTTTAAATCAAGGTGCCCTTGAATACTGCTTGAAGATACAGGCACATGAATTCCTACTTTAAAACTGTGCCAGGAGCAGCACAAATCTTTGTGCAGAAGATAGGTTTTTAAAGCATCTCAGTCCATTGGAAGAACACACTGTATTCATGAAAACACAGTAGAATATGAATTTCTGAGCAAATGTCATCATGGTGATATTTCTGTTAACCAGCTTTCCAAAACAACACAGTTTTCATAGTCTCTACTTTGGAATAGCTTTCTAAAAAATATCTTCATTTCAAACCAAAGCCAAATGAATCCCCCCCCCCCTTTTTTTTTTTTTTTTTTTTTTTTTTTTTTTAAGATTTGACAAATCAGGTTCCCTGAGACTGCCTAGGCTGGATTCAGATTCTAGAGACTGTTTGTGGCTGATTTTTTTTTTCCTACAAAATCAGATAATAGACAGATGTCATTGGTAGCATTTCATTATTTCATTTTCTTCTGAAGTTCAGAAACAATTCTATATGTAGAAAGTTTCTCAAAACACTGGAAAAATAGGCTGACTGAAACCACTAAGCATAACACAGATTCAAAATTTTACCAATTACTCTCACTGGCAGGACTAAGATGTTAGAATAATCAGTAGAGGGCAAACAGTGCATAGGGACAAATGAAGTGGGCCCAATAGGCAACTTGGAAATAAACTCAGCAATTTTATTACGTAAAGAAAGAGATGCCTCATAGGAATAGAGTTAAAATTTCCTTTTGATCAATATACACTGGATAGATGTATTTCTATACAATGAATAACAAAATTGTTTGGTGCAAACTAAGCTCACAGTGCGCTAAAATGACCCCTTTTCCCATTTAATTCTTTTGAATACTGAAAGAATGCTTGAGGTATTCTTGCTCAAACAAACAGGAGCATGGTAATCTTCATTGCAATTTCTGCAAACTTTACTTTCATTGCAAACAGAATTCTGCCTCTAAAGTACTGAGAACAAGCAGTCCTGGTTGTTGTCATCATCCTTAGGGACAGCAAACTAACCTACTTTCTCTCAACAGTCAGATCATTCCTATGCATTGTCCTTAGGGAAGAAAAAGTACTATTGAAGATAAAATTATCCATACTTTGGAGCTGGAGCATCCTGGAAAATCCAGGAGAGTCTTTCTGTCAGCATGTAGAAGGCTTAGGACATGGACCTGAGTCCTTTAGACATGGATGAATGAGACACTTGACATGCAGAAGTAACAATCCTGTGAAGTCCACAAATAATTGCATTTGCTGAAGGGAACTTGCAGCACAATTGTCATAAATTGTCATTGTTTTATGCAATCACTGTGTCCGCTTGCAAAAAGAAGACTTGTTTATAGCAACAAGACCAGGTAAAATATGGCTCTTCTACTAGTGGCAATATTTGTGAAACCTCCTTTAAGTTGATATCTAAACACATCATATGGAAATTAGTTTTCATATGATTTTCTATGCTTAAAATTTTAAAGATAGCAACAAAGGTGAGGCTTTATGGTTTCCCTCATATACACAGCAGTCAAAACAAATGTGTTAATGTCTTTCTGAAAAAACGTTTTATTTCTCCAGAATCCAAATAACAACACGCATACACACACAGGCTGCGAGTCAGCATAACCCACTTTATTGCAAGAAACTTAAATCAGAACTGATATTAAATCAATGTCCTGATCATATGCTTCCCCAGAGCCCTCTCACTCCCAACACAACAGGAAAGCCACTACAATTTAAGGCAGCAGTGCACCACAATACTGATTTGGATAGCTTTTTTGTAGTAAGGTACAAATTTTAGCCTGCACTGAATGCCTAATTCTCACTGACTCTAAATTTTGTGGGCATGAACATTAGCCACAGACCATTCACCCTTGTTGGATGTATTTTCCATTAGTGAATGTACTGGTCTCACATTTTCTGTTAGGAATGCTTTTGAATGTGATGATTTGTGTGGTGTGATAAGGGGGTTGACATAAGAAGTTCCACAAAGACCAAGTCCTTGAGTCCAACAAGGACATAGTTATTTTAAAACAAAAATAATATTAAAATTTCAAGCACACTCTGCTTAGCTTTTCTTAGCACACATCTGAAATGCTATAAATGTTATAATTGTAAGTATTTAAAGACATACATTTTTAATCTTAGTACTAGATAGTGATAACATTATCCATGAGACCCTGAAGCTATAGTTACACTATGAAATAAAAGAAGGAGTAGGCACAAGCACGGACTCTTGAATGGTTAGAACTGTGAACTGAATGTGTTTAATGTACTTGTATATTTATTGAGAGTTCACATTTAGACCAGAACTAGTTCTAAGCTGTGACTTTGTACTCTGAATGCCTGCAAAATCTGTGTTGTGACTTTCATCCAAGATCTGACAAACTGAAATTTTCCCATTCACTTCAATAGGCTTAATATAAAATTATAAATTATCTGCTCTCTACAAAGTTGGATTTGTGAACGATATTTCCAGAACTGTTGTGGATATTTACGACTGTTATGTCCATATTTAGACTACTGAATTAGTGATGTAATTTGGAGAAGTGAACAGATACTTCCCATGAAATCACTGGAAAAGGCTGGGTCCTAAGACTCCCTGAAAAGTAAGACCACTTGCTGAAAATCTCTGTATGATGTTTTTAACCTAATTCTGGTCTCCAGTATCACAGAATCATGGAATGGTTGAGGTTGGAAGGCACCTCTGGAGATCATCCAGTCCACCCGCCCTGTTCCAGCAGGGACACCCAGAGCACGGGGCACAGGGCGGCATCCAGGCAGCTTGGGAAGATCTCCAGAGAAGGAGACTCCAGAGCCTCCCAGGGCAGACTCTGCCAGTGCTAAGAGTTGAGAAGCAATGTATCTTGTATTATTACTGATTTTATATCTACTGTTTACTTGGCACAGTTTTCTAATTTTGATTAGTATGATCCCAAACTCATCTAACGGCACTCTTTAAAAACAGTCAAATCTATCTGAAAACAGAGAGATGGTTGGTGTATTTGTATTTCTAATACCAATGTAGCTTTATTCTCAGTGAAAAAAACATTCCAAGAAACATGAGAACCAGAGAAGTTACTGTGATTAGAAGCAGCCTTGGAAAAGACCACATCTGGTGTCACAGCTAGAAAACAGTAGGCCATCCTTCTTGCAAAAAGCAATTTATAATTCAAGACTCTTTATGGAGGCTTAACTGCTATTAATCCTTATGAGTGATGCCATAACAGCAGAATCAATAATAGTATAAATGACCTTAACTTTGTTCCAAACTAAATGCATTCCAAAATGATAGGTATCATAAAGTTACAGTTTGTCAAAAATGAAAATTATCATTTTTATGTTACCCTTCCAAACTTTGCTGGTTATCATTAGTTTTAATGGAATGGACAAATCTGATGATACACTTTACATATTTTAGCTTCCCTCCAAGTGAAACAAAAAAGAAATTTCAACATAGTTTATTTACAGCACAGAAGCAATCTGTCTTACACCCAGGAAAGGTGTTGATGAGCAAAGCAAAGCTTGCTCATCTGACGGGAGCCAGAAAGGTTCTTTACCTAGGGACAGGGAAGCAAAAGATTGACACAAACCATCAGTGGAGGAGAAAAAGAAGTTTCCCAGATACCTGAGGTGAGACTGACCAGGAAAGAGAAGTTAGTTTAAAGACAGCAACTCTCTGTTTAGGGTTCATTAATCCCTGAAGCTCTGCCCAGCATCTGCAGTCATCTGTCTTGCTCTACTGTATTTTTTTCATATTGCATATGAAAGAGGTAGTGAAGTATGTGCAAAGTGTGTAAGTATATCAAGTAAAGTACACGTAATCTGTCCCTAAGGGCTGTCTATACAGATTAGCCAGTAATTTTTACTTGAAATAGAAAGAGAGTTGTTGGAAAAGAGACTGGAACCAAATTATAGTGGTAACCTAAAATGGGGAAAATCAAAGTGAATGACATGGTAACTGGCACCTAGGGGTTGGTGAAATCTCTAATCACTGTGCTTCAGAGCCCAACTCAACAACACTGTGCCTTTGCACATTTTGAGGTCTGTCCTGTACACTATCCACATTTAGCAGGAGGAAGTTCTCATGCCAGTTCAGATGAGAGTGGATGCACGGGACCCTTCTAGGAAGGTGAGAGATTTGAGTTTGAGTCACCTCAACCAGAGGAAGGAGTGAAACCAAATGCTACTGGGTGAATACTCTGATAATGATATCTGTTACACATTCTATCTAATTTGGAGGATGATCTCTGCTCAGTGGTCCAAGGTGATAGCTATGTGATACCTATATATAGCTACACGATCCAAGCTATATGTGGAGATGCTTCCTGGTAATGATGAGTAAGTTTCCTAAGATGTGGACAGAGTAAGGATCTAAAACATAAGCTTGGCATTAGCTATCCTTTAGGCTAGTGGTTTCCAATTTTTTTTGGCCAGCAAATCACTTAACTTTTAAGCTTTCTTCTAGGTTACTTTGCTTTCTTAGAAATACTTTATTAAAATGCTATAAACAGCATTGCTTTATATGCTTCCAAGACCAAGTCTGCAGACAGTTGTTCTAATTTCTGGAATTTGTTTTGCATCTCAAAATGAAGCACCAAACTGTCCCTAGATATGGTATAAGCAGTGTTAAGTGCCTGAAAATAGCTTTAGATTCAGCTCAGGGCTCACTCAGTACGGCAGAACAGTCATCCTTTTTGGATCTAGCCCAAAAATACCTCATCCAAAATTCACTGACATCAGTGGGAAGATTGCTATTGACACTGGATCATGTCCTAACAAAGAGAGAGATACTCATAGCCCTAAACTGTCATCCCATCTGTATCACTGATGTTTCTATTGAATTGTACTGATGAGTTAAATTAAAACAAAATATAAGCATTTCCTTTTCATAACAGAAAACTTCAATATCTCATTGTTTGAGAGGAAAAGAAACAATATAAGTTGGGAAAGAGAGAACATAATCTCAGAAAAGGAGGAATTTCAGCCAAGAGTCAAATATGAGACATGATTTGTTTTTAAGACTTGATATTTATGCTCTTTCTGCTTAAGAAGAAAGGCTCTACTGTGAAGATTTTTTTTCTACGCAGGAGAGGAGTGGGGGCAGAGGAAGGATTGTGTAATGAAAGGCTCAGGTAACAAGATACATTGAGGATTGGTTCAATTTTAAACCTGCCTCAAATTGCTCCTTGACTTTTGTAAAACCAAGTACCAGGCTACATTGAACACCATCAGTCTGTAAAAAAACACTTTTTTTTTCTTTTTTTTTTTTTTTTTGAATATCAGCAAAGGAACAATACTTGTGCAGATCACAACTTCACTAACAAATTTATCAAATATATACTAAACACTGAGAAGATGTAACATATACACTTAACTACCTGGGTCTAGGTCTTTTGATGATGCCACCAACATTTTTATGGGGCTTACATGCAAAAAAGCAGCATAACCATCATATGTAGCCACATTTATTTCATATCCAAGCTATTGTTTGGAAGTCTTAAAAACAGTATTTGTCTTCAAACATGTATCTTCCCCACGCCCAAGGCGAACACAAAGGCAGATGAAGATGTGATGGTGACAAAGAGAGCTAACAACTTTCTGAATACCCTGTGTCTGATGTTTGTCTCCTTTTGTAAGGAAGCAAGAGACTGAGAAAATAGCTCCTCTGCCACCTTTCATGTCAGTATGAAAAGTGATATCATTGAAGTGATAGCTAATGGTCAGAATCCTTTAAATAGCTCTGTCAGGCGTGCTTGAGCTATCTGACTGATTTTTATTTTGGCTCTTTGACTCATTTGTCCAGCATGGTTTGCTTTTGCATCCAGGAGGAATATGATGCTCAATTAGGACTCAATCATGCAGTGTGCTCAGAGGAAAGTCACTTACCTGTGCAGTAATTGGGGGTCTTTGACTTGCATTATCTCCATGTGCATTTAGCTCCTCACGTGGAGCTGCCTGCACTTTTTTCCCTGCGGGACCTTTCCCAGCAGGGCCTGCTTGGCAGGGGGGAGCAAGGCCTGTAGTGATGCATGGATAGCATGAAGGGAAGAGAGCTTCAAACTCTTCTTATTTTAAGGAGCAAACCATTAATATGAATGGAACACCCACTCACAAGCAGTGAAGGCAAATTTGGGGCCCCACAGGATACACTGAGCTACCAGGGCGAGAGCATATTGAATTTTACACTGGAGGAGCTGGCTATTCCGTTCCATTTGCTGTTCCCCAGAGCTCTTAGCAGTGGGGAGATCACCAGGGACACATGTGTTAGTTGACCTGACAGCACACGGGGAAGCTGTTCTGGCTCTGATGCCTCTTGAGCAAAATCTGGCATTTCTTGCTTGTGCCTCCTATGGACAGGCCTGCATCTAGACAACCCCACTTCTGAAAAATTAGCAGTGCAATGAAGCCGTGGGGCCACCATTCCCAATCTGTGAGGAAGTGCTCGCAGAAATTACCAGCTGGTGCACCCGGCCGCCGGTGTGTGCGCTGCTGATAAGGAGCTCGTGCAGCGCAAACGCGGTTAGCAAAGCGTTTGTCTCCTCCGTGCAAGGCCGAGGAGGCTGCTTTTTGCTTTTGCTTGCATGTCTGCGCATGCTGTTGCCATGCTGTCCCTTGCTAATAAGGCACGGGCTGATTTTGATTGAATAGCTGGAAATGCTGCCTCGCTCTGAGCGCTGCGCTGAGCACTGGGAGGCTGACGTGGGATGGTGATTCTTGAGGAGGAATTTATGCTCTATTTCACATGTCCAGCCAAATGGGATCTCTGCCCTAGGAACAATCCATCTGTTTACTGCTGTTTTCACTGGCATTGGAAGGAGGAAGGAATTCCTATACAAACCTCTAACTACTTCTTTCCATCTACAAAATGGCTGGGCCAGGGAGTGCATAGCATAGGAGCAGAGGAGAACTGTGTTGTTCAGACAGAAGAAGAGAAGGCAAAGAAGACATCTTATTGCCACCTTCAACTACCTGCTGGGAGATTACAAAGATGGAGCCAGATTGTTCTTGGAGGTTGACAGCAAAAAGATGAGAGACACTGGACACCACTGGCAATGAGGAAAACTCAAAGTGCATATAACAAAAACTTTGTGCGCAGTGAAGGTGACTGAACATGATAACAGATTGCCACAAGTTGTCTCCATCCTTGGTGTCTCCATCCTTGGATATACTCAAAACTTGACCGAGTCAACATCCTAAGCAACCTGATCTAGCTTTAAGATAGACCCAGCTTTGAAGTTACCCCTGCTTTGAACAGGATGAGGGTGGGAAAGCATGGGAGAAACCAGATGACCTTTAGAAATTCCTTCTAATCTAAATTATTCTACGAATTGGTGATTTTGCTTTCCATGCAGTGTGAGTTGCTTAGATCTTTTAAGGAGTACAGACCAACATCTCTGGGCTGCCTGGACGATGTAAATATCCTCAGGCATGCCTGCAAATAATAAAGGTCAATTCTCATGTTTTGTATGATGTTATATGACCCAGAAGAAACAGAAAAGAGGCTGGTGACATTTAAACATTTGATCAAAGTCTTTGCAGAGGTTAATATATGCATAATGTCTAGGGATTAAGCTTTGCTCCAATATCTTTTAGAATTTTACAGTCCTTTCATTTACCACAAGGAAAAGCTTAAAAGAGTCTGTTTATTGATTGCTCTGTCTCTTCACATGGACCCTTTTAAATGCAAACCTTGTTCCTGGACTTGTCAAATATGGGTGGGTCACAATGCCAGCAGACACAAGCGTATATTTATATGTAGATACTACTAAAAGCATGCACATCCGTCTGAAATTGTGCACTTTTGATGTCAAGAGCTATAAACCAACCTCTCTGAACTAGCAATAATCAATTTGAGTCTCAGACAATGGTTCAAGGTTCTTAGTGTTTGAAATGTAAAAGGGATTCTTTTCTCTATTTTTGGGGATAAGAAGATAAGATAGGATGAGTAACGGAGACAGGTGAGGCGGATATAGTTTAAGGTGTATTCTTTTAGAGAAAAGACCTCACTTCCAGTGTGAGAAACCTAAAAAGAACATAGGAAGAGCATAGGAAAAGATCATAGGAAAATTAAAGGAAAAATTATTACTTGATATTATGCTACTCCAAGTTGCTGAAATTTTATATGAGCGTTCTTACTATTACATGGAAATGTAAGAGATGAAAGCTGAATCTCAGAAAAATTTTGTCTAGCAGTTCTGAGAAGAACATCAGAACATAAGCGTGTTTACAATGGCCGAAAAGCTGGATATCCATTAAAGACCATCTTTTTTGTAACTCCTGACATTTTCATGTTAATACACAAGAATGGAGGACGAATAACCACAGAATGAAGAGAACAGCATAGTAATATGCCACCTAACTACTTTTTACTTTTTTTTTTTTTTCGTAGACATAGAAACCGAAAAATGAAGCATGGCTTTTAACATACAGTAAAAACTGTCAGGCTTCTCTCTGAAAAGACTTGCTCTTGGAGAAGGTATATGCTCATTGTCACCTACAATGCTGAGACTGTCTGAATGCTGTAGCAGGGAAGATATTCTTACTGCTACTCGTCACAAATTAGTGTTGAAGACATTCAATCTGTTTGTCGTGGAGATCTCAGCAACAGCTTCCTGTGCAATTGTGACCATTTCATTCACTGATCTCCTACGGCAGTTTATCAATGAATTCTGTTAATTTGTCATACTTAAAAGATGTAAGGCTTTTTTTTTTCCCTCAAAGCTATCCAATTACATAATTTCTTTCTAAAAAGACTGTTTGAGTGGTACTTATACTTTCTGTGTCTGTATGTGGCCACTATGATAATGAAAAATGTGGTATGGAAGGTCTGTGCAAAGACTCTGCACCCTCAGATGGACTATTATAGCATATTTTCGTTTTCTTTGATGTGGCTGTAATGACTTTGGGATCCATCTTCTTGTATTTTTACCCCTTAGAAACTGAATACAAAAAGAAAAAGCAAAATAAAACAATTTAAGTCTCTATTTTTCAACTCAGCCTGTGAATGAAATGAGTTTCATGTGTTTGGATTTCTGCCTTCTGGAGAATTATGCCACCTGAGTGTTTTTTAAACATGAAAAGTTGACTATTTTCTCTTTCCTGTGTAAGCTATTTGTTTGAAGCCTTGAAAGACTGAAGGGACTGGCTAGCAGCACTTTTTCCTGTGATACAGAGTTCCCTGAGAACTACTAATGGATCTGTAAACTTCTGACTAGCCTAGATAGCATAGACAAGGCAGAAGTCATGCCTTAGATKCAACTGAGTTTTTTAGAGGTAGAAAAGAAGCCTGTGCCCATGTATTTGGGAAAATATAGGCAGTCAGACGAGCCAAATGGATCTTAATATATTGCTGTCTTCAGCATTGATGGGGAGAGTGAAGGAGCCACTGTTAGAAGGGTTTAAGTTTGTACTTGGTTTATTTTTATTAAGAAGGAAAAAGATGCCCCTCATGATGTCTTTGTTTGTTGCAAAGCTTACATGAAAATCCTGTTGTTCTAGCAGAACTGAAACCCTGCAGGGAAGATGCTGGGCAGAGAGCTCAGCAGGGCAGTGGCTGCAGCCAGCAGATTGCACAGCAAACACAGCTGGTGGGAGCAACTACTAAAAGATAATTCCAGACAAAATCTGCAATATTTATTTTTCTGTGAGATATCTTAGAGTGTCTAGATGTGAAAGAAGAGTGTTGGGGCAAGGCAGGGGGTAAAGAAGTGGAAGAAATCTGTCTGGTGGAAGAAAATCCGTGTGTCTGAGAAGAGGCTGTTGTGCCATGGCATCTGAGGAGCAGCCCAGACGGGAGTCTCCAGAACTTTCCACTGTGCCCACACCACAGCAGTCAGACCACATCTGGACAGGAGTCCTCCCGGCTCTTCTGAAACAGGAAGCCATCCACACTGAGAATGAGTAGTTCTGCCCTAGTTTTCTGTGCATGTTTCAGATGTGATGGACTTTGCTAAGATGAGTTGCTTAGAGATTTTCATGTGAAGTCACTAACCAGTGTGTTTGTTTCTTATARTAAATCCTCAAAAAGTAGAAAATAGCACCCCCCTTTAATTTTAAAAGATAAAGATTTTCATGCCATTCCCTTTCTTTTAACAAGTAATAGTGACCCTTTTTTAGTGGCTGGTGGGAAATTTATTTTAAAAGAACACTGAATCTCACTGCTACTGGGAACAACTCAAATACCTACCAGCTGCAAACATGGCAAAAGTCTCAGTGGTTGCCATTGCTGCTCTAGGCTTTTTGAATACAGAGCTTACCAATACTATGCTACTTCTTAGAGAGGAAATTCTTAATTACACTCCTTTAGCTCTCATTTTCTCTTCACAGAGTTATGATGACCTTCTCTTCCTGGATGGCCACTAGATAAACCCTGAGTCTTCATTCATATTTAGTTGAAAGGATTTTCATCTAGTACTGTGTAACAAATCAAAAACCTGCAGCAACCTGCAGATATTTTATAGTCAATCTAGCAAGACTCTGCAGTTTTCATAGCGAGTAGTAATATACGACCTAGACAAGACCCAGACAAGGGCTTGTAAGAAAGACTGTGCAGCTTTAAAATGATTGCTTTGAACACTGGAAAGAAATATGGGCAATTGCTAGCATCCTCTGACCCTGGGTAGTCTTCCAGGAGATAAGGATACAGCAGAAGACAAAGACCATCTGGGAGCTGGCAGGTTTTCCAGCTAGGTCATACTACTTGAAACTGAGATTTAAACTGATGTATATATAAGTTTTGCACATTGCCCTGAGGGGGAAAATTAGGTTAGTTCTCCCTTTTGGGACAAGGAATTTTAAGCATTGCCAAAAGAAGTGYCTTGAGACAGTGTCTACTTTTCAGGCTCCAAGTAAGCAAAATAGCTTCAAAGGCCCTTAGAAAATCAAAAGAAGGCTTTGGATGGTTCCAAAGTGTTACAACATGCTGTAACTGGGAGAAGTTTACCTCATCATCCAGAATGTCCAAGACTTCATTCAGAGGAAATCTAACTTTCAGAGGGTATGTATGAAAGGTTGCTACTGCCAGCCAAAATAAGCTGTGATATATGGCACAGCACTACAGCAAACTTGTGTGTCCTATAAGTGTATCTTGTTAATGTGTCAAAAAAAAAGGGGGCCATGATCCTGAAAGTGGGATGTGATGGAGAATAATCTTCAGGAAGATGTCAATCTCTTTTCTAAGAGCTATTTAGTACAGCTGTTCAGAAATAATTTGAAGCCTTGTTACCCAAAAAGGAACTTTCAGCATCATCTGGATGAGTATGAGAGTGGCTGCATTGCTGTTGCCAATGACCATCACAAAGAGCAGTAGTTGCCTGGCTCAAAAAGGAGATGGACTGAAGTACCTTCACTGCAGTACACAAATAGTAAAGAAAGTTAGGTGTCCCTGGAAGGCCACCCTACAATCCTCCATGCAGAAGGTGAAGCTGCCAAAATCTAGCCAAGTGGAAATGTTGGTGCAGAAAGTGTGTGGTTGAACGACAGTTAGTACAGAGCGTATATATAGCTGGTCACTACAGCAAGGTGGCACTTGCATTTAGGGTGGAGACAGTGAGCCCTGTTTGGTTTGAAAGATGCATATTTATCCTCTCAGAAAACAACTTGGCTCCAAAAATATAATAGGTTTGGTCATACTCCAGTGCTTACATTTCCCATTACCTGTCAATGCACTTCCACCAGCTACTCAGCACATAGATAGTTTGAATCATTCTTTTTAGCTATGTGGCTTGCTACATTAGCCCATTTATCTCCAGCACTGAAATCATAAAGTTCTGTAGTTATTGATTCTCAGTGATTTCAAAATCAACTTTGCTTTCAATATAAATAAAATGGTGTGAGATTTTTACTTAATTACTTTCAAATATAGAAGTCAAGTACTTTATTTTTAGTTTAAGGATTGTTTCGCACTCTGACTGAATACTGTTTAGAGGTACAATAAAGGAATGACAGAAAGCTAAAAATGGATCTGGGAGCAGTCTGTAAATGGCACAGGCATTCAGTATGTTGGTGAAACCTCATATATCTGTCCCATTGATTCAGGCTGGGGTGATGGAACAGCTGAGTACCCCTGTGAGCTTCAAAGCTGCAGAAGGATTAGCTTTCTGCAGCTGTATTACATATCCCTGAGATAATTTGAATGGACTAGAAAGAGAAGGTGTGAGTACTATCAAATATTATACCAGCATGCAGATTGAAAGAGTGCAGTCTCAGTCTGAGTGGTGGCCAGTGGACCATTTAGACATGTTATGTCCTGAGCGTCTAGCGTGCAGCTATGGCCCCAGATAATTTTTCTATCTATGCCTGAGAAGACAAACACAACCTCTTCACTCCAATAAAATCTTACCACATACCTTCGTCATCACAAAACTGGGTTTCTGTAAAGCACTCCACCTGCAGTGACCTATTGAATTCATTTGGAAAATGGAGCAAGCACAGAATATAGCCACTGCTTCATTGCTTACTAAGCTGTATGCTGTGCCAAGAACACATTACACATTGCTTTGGGATGTGCTCTGCTAATATATAAGCAGTGAACTTCTTATCAAKATCTATTTCAAGTCCTATCCCTTCTGCTGGCAAAAGATATGCCTATTTAACTCTTCATTTGCTGAATCAACAATCACAGATTCATTGATGCTGGGGAGAGAGGGAAACTAGTCTAACCTCTTCTGAAGGGAATTAACCTACTACCTCTGAATTGGAATTAAGATGGGAAATGACCAAAAAATGAGAGAGGAAGAAAACACTGGATCCTGTTGGAGTTTACCCCTGTGCACAGTCATCCTCATTGTTAAACCAAATGCCTTATTTCAACTGTGCATTTTAATGACTTCATCTTTCAGCCAGAGGCATTTACTCTTTTTTTTTCTTTTTCTTTTTTCTTTCTTTTTTTTTTTTTTTTTTTTTTAACTAGAGAGTTCTTTAGTAGTTGAACCTTTGGAAACTTTTTGGAGGAATTTACACACCAAAACCAAATTACATCTTTTTATTTTATTTTCTGATAACTTCAGCATAGAAATTTTAAGTCTTTTATTGTAAGGTATTTTACTAGCCTTTGTATATGGTTCATACTGTTCTGATTTTTTGACATATTTTTTCTGCATACAAATCTGCATACAAAAACTGCATGCTTCTTTTCTGGGATCTCAAGAGTTTGGATTTCATGCCAAGTAACTAGATCTGGCAACATCCAGTCAACTCAGCACTTGGCCCATGGATTTCCATGACTGATGTTTTACACCCTGGAATGTGCCAAGCAACTAGGCATAGCACAAGTGGATGATACTGGGATAGCAAATGCTATAATATAATGGATGATATGATGCGATGTGTTAGAGGATTATGCTCAGCCACCTCAATTATCAAAAGTTGGAGGGCTTWGTGCCCCACTGCTGGCTTTTGGGAATAGTCCCTGATTCATAGTATCCTTCCAGTCATGCCCTTGCCTTGAAGAGTAGGTGTTGGCACTGACCAAAGCAATGATACAGAGTGAGATAAATTTAAGAAGTGAGGACAGCCAGTGGTCGTCCTTGATCTCACTCCCAAGTCTTCTTTTACTCAGTGGCATAAGGACACTCTTCAGTTCCAAATTCAGACAGAAATAAATAAGAAGACCTCCTCACCACTGCATTTGTATCAGATGGCTAGCCTTTCTTGCTGTAGCATCTGGAAGTCTCTGCCTTACTTTCCCTCCTTTTCTTCTTGGTTCTTGTTAGTCTTTCTTTTGCAGGGTACTCTCATGTTTTGTAGACTTGACCTGTTGTCATTATTCCCAGATACCCAATTGATTTATCTCAATGGTCTGAAATTATAAGTGATTTGGATCATTCTCTTGATCTACCCTCTTCTGTAAATTATTCAGCCAATCTTCATCCTGCTCACAAGTCTGACACTACCAACAGAAACACTATGTGCTGCCGCTGCGATACCTGCAACTTCTAGGATGTCATAGAAGAATATGGTTATATAGAGGAGTGGATTTGCATAGAAATCTTCCCATCTGATTTCCCCTTTCCCCTTTGTTTGCTAAGATGAGTCAACCAGCTAGCTGTCCAGATACTCCTTTTGGAAATTAAGGGACATTAGATGTCTAAATATATTTAAAATTCTGTCTGTTCTTAGTGCCTTTAATATAGGCTTTCTCAATGCTAAAGGAAGATTTTCAAGCAAAACATTCAGTGCTGTCACTTCAAATAACAGAGATGTGTTACTTGGTTATATTTGGCGACCAAATTGATTACATCCCTGAAAAATAGAAGCAGGCGGAGTTGTTCTACATTGTCATCTGCAAACTGATGCCTTCATGGCATCTTTCTTGTATCCTTCTTTCTTTTTCTTTCTTTTCTTTTTTTTTTTTTTTTTTT
>NW_020455465.1:1072773-1088178 GCF_003342845.1 Nothoprocta perdicaria | reverse complement strand
CTGCACAATACTTCTGCATTTCCTACTTGGTTGTCCTTGAACCAAAAGTTCTGCATAGTGTTTCTGACTATGAAAATAATTTTATTGCATAAATGACATCATACTATTGCTGTACCTTCTAAATAGTGATTCCCAGTTATGCAGCAGTTTCTAGACTATCGACACAGCTAGTCTGTTAGTGCTGTCCACGTTTGGCTGCAGTGCCAGAAAAAAGTACTAAGTGGGATTAATATTTTAATATAGAAATAATCCTAATACTGCTAAACRCACTATTTAAAGGACTAAGACATATGAAGAACCAATGTTGTCACAACAAGGAGCATTCATCTCCCCTCAGCTCTAATTACCTGAGCGTTTAAAATTTAGCCTAGTCTGTTGTTTATATTCTCACTGTACTATTTTCTTGAGGTCTTTTTTTTTTTTAAACTTCATCCTAAGACAACTATCTAAAACACAAGGGCCTTCTCCTTCCATTGGGTAAATGGTGGTCTAGGTGAGCAGCTTAGGCTCCATCCTTATGTTTTAGGCTGCAGAAGTTATGTAAGATCATTCCTGTCTTGCACACCAAACCAAACACCTCAAAAACAAGTTTTTGGACACTACAGAYCTGGATGCAAAACTGCCCGCTAACAGGCAAACTCAAGAGAAATCATGAAAGGTATAAACAAGAAACGGAATTGACACAGAAACCTTTGGTATTCGGGGAGGAGTGAATGTGGGAAGGGGAAAGAGAAGGGCCACAGCTCCATCATGGCACACAGAAATCCTCAGGCTACCCCAAACCAAGGGCAATGCCATTTCGCTCACCCCAGTTAGACGTGTGGAGAGATAGATCAGGAGGTGCAGAACTGAGCTGAGATGCTCAAGCTGCCTGCAGGAGCAGAGCCAGCAGCTCCCCACGGTGCATCACAGCACTGGGAGGCAGAGCCAAGCCCGCTCGCGCCCCGCTGCCTTCTCCCTCACTCACGCAGAGCTGACCCGTGGCATGTTATTAATTGTAAARTGCAAAGCTGTGGAGCAAAGAGCAGCGGCATCTCCCTGAGTGATCAGAAAGCATTAAAGACTTTGTATAAGGCAAGAGGAAAAAAAAAGAGAGCTGACAGAGATGGCACTTTGCCACTAGGTTACTCATAGGCAGCAATAACAAGCAGCCACACAGGGATAAAATAGMAGCCACAGGATGAAGTCTTGTCCTACAAAGATTCTGCCTACCTCAGATGAAAGCCTCAGGGGTATGTCCCTCTCCTGCGCTGTGCAGCTTTTAGGCATATATTCATTTCAATGAGGTACTATGGAAATGAACTGGAAATCAGCCAGCTCCTTCCTTCCTTTGCAGCTCTCTCCAATTCACAGCGCAGTGAGCTGTGCTAACTCTTGATGGAAATGACTCTTCTATCTCCTGGTGGTTATATGCATCTTAATTAGCTGGTAGTCACAGGCCCACCACCCCTCGGAGGGCACCTCCCCCAGTAACAACTGGGAAACGTGCACCCCAAAGGATGGAGCCTGCCCTGCCTTCAGAGAGGAGGTTCATCCTGGTGTGTCGAGCCCAATGAAGAGTGCCTGTGAATCCTRGGATTAGAGCTTGGAGCCCGCCAGGGCAGGGTGGTGTAGCTGAATCCTGACAATGAGATGATGCACAGCTTTGGCCTTAAGTGAGATTTATGGCTRGGGCTGTTTATGAGGCAGAGAGTTAATCATTGTCAAAAGAAAGAGAAAACAGGCTCCGATCATTTTAAGCAGTTAATTGTGGAGGTTGTGCTCTGCTGAAATGGCATTGCAAATATGTGACATGCTGGAAATTTTCTTTCCTGGGTGCTTAATACATCTCTGATAATGAGACCATTTATTTAGGCAGCAAAGTTTTGAGTCTGCAAGTCTGAAAGCTCAGCTATATGTGATATACACAAATGATATGTATGTGCAAATAAATATATATTCTATCACATGAAAACATTCACATCCTAAAGGCACCGAGTGCCTTTGGTTTAACATAACATCTTGTATAAAAATAATACTCTGGCATAGCTAAAGTGCATCACAAACTGTGATCTCTCAGGTAACATCTAAAGTGATCTCTCAGGTAACATCTTTCAGTTTTAATTAATATTGGTAGACATTAACCTAATTTTGCAAGGCAGAGGTTAAATATGATCTTTTTTTTTTTTTTTTTAAAAAAAAGATAACAGATAAAAGAACTTTTGAATTATTTTAGTTAGAGAAAGTTCATTAAAATGCTATTTATCCATACTATTTCATGCTTTTTGTCCAGTTTGAGTAGAATTTAATAGTAAAATTTCCCATTTTTTTAATACAGTATTGAATGAAAATATATTTTGAGCAGCCTTGAATGTAAATGTTGTGTGGGTGAGAGTATGCACCCATAAAGTAAAATTAAGTTCTTACAGCTTTTTCTTTCTGTAGTGAACTGTTTGCAGAAAGATTTAATCTTAATATTAGTCCTTTCACCTTGGCACATCAGTTCTGTGATCTGTATAATAATGACCAGGAAATTTCGATGAAGTCACACTAACAAGGAAACACTGGCTGTGGTTTTCTTTCATTATGACAGGTAGCATAGAAAAAAATATCTGAGTTTAAAATATGTTTTGCCCATTTCTCACAAATCARCTAAATTCCACAAGTGAGAAGCAACTTTATTTTATTTTAGCCACACTCATAATCTGCAAATAAATAACTGCCTTGTATCAGTGTAAGAAATCAATCTAATTCTATCTGTCAACCTCATACACAGAAATCTTCCTGTGCAAACATCCCAGTGAAGTCAAAGGCTACTAACAGTTTAAAATCCAGAAGTGCCGTGGGCTAGCAGCTAAGCACCCTCATACTTCAGAAACACAATGATAAAAATATATTGTTGAGTCTCGCAAGATGCATAGTGAATAGCAACACATTGTGCTTTTTGACTTGYGGGAAAATGATGGGATTCAGAGTTGCCTTGCCCCACCAGAGAGGTAATTGCTATGATTCATTAGAGGGGCTAATTTCCATTTTTCATTACTGGAGCATTGTGTTATAAGCTCTGTTAAAGGGAATGAGAGATTTTCTTTCCTGAGGCAGCATGTATAAACATTTTAATACAAACAACCAGCCTGTACTGGTCATCACATTTCCTATTTTCTTACTTGCATTAATTTCTGCTTAATTTCTTCATGAGCTTGCTCCTGGTTTTATACACAATTKCAGTTTCTCTGTCTCGAGGCATATAGCAAGTAAATTGGTGGTGATGAGTGAGTTAGCACAGTTTTTACAAGCTCCTTTTTAGCACAGCCTACCCAACATCTAACATTGAACCTACATCATTTATGCTTCATCTGTGCAAAGAGAATACTTTCACACCGGGAGTGACTTTAAACTATGTCCTATTTTAAGATAAATCGATTTATTTTCCTTACGTCCTTGCCACATTTGCTGATCAAATACACTTGTATCTAAACAAGTTTTGTTTCTTGCAGACACTTTGCCCATTCTATTTTATWCCATGTGAAGCTGGATTTATAACTCAGACATCTCATGCATAAGAGCAGTTTGGGATGGAAGAAGCAAAGGGTGTGAATGTCATCAAATGGAAGGCAAAGCAGTGTCAAAAGTCTAGGAGGATTTGGAACTCTAACATCTTCAAGATTTACTGTATGACATGCAACTGGATAAGACAAAAGCAGTTAATCCAATAACAGAAACACAAAAGAACTAAAAAGGTGAGAAATACACAGGAATTGGTAGACTGCCATCAGTCTGGACAAACATTTTGAAGGTTCACCCCTAGCTGGGASGTGATGTTCTTAAGGATTCTTTCACCTGGAATATGCAGACTCACAAATGGGTTCCAGCTTCTGCAGTGCTGTCTATCAAACAATGAGGAAACCCAGCTGTGAACTTTATCTATTTTTCTTTTAAAGCTCCACATCTGACTGTGGTTCAGAACCTCCCCAAACTGTAGTCCTTTTCTTTTCTGGACCTTTGAAATCTGCAAAACAGAGCTGCAAAATGCAATTGCAGTCTGAACTTCAACATATGATGGCACATTGGGTCAACAGATAACTGTGTTTCATTTATTTCTTATTTCTGTTTCTAGTCCTGACCAAAACCAAAGGAAGAAGTAATATCATAGAACTATCTGTCTTAAATACCTAACTACTGCCTCCTTTTGATAGGAAATATAATTTGATGGCCAATGGCCAAGGGYTAGGATGGTCAAGTTGTGAATTCATTCCTGACTCAACTTTCTGGTACAAGACTTATGTATTTAGTTCTTAGAATAATAGATCCTTCATCTTCCTAGTGGCCCTAAGAAGGACTATATCCATAAAAATAAATCAGAAAAGAAAGCCCCAGAGACTACATGATTATTTCAAACCACAAAAATCTTTGAACTTGATTAGATTTGGGAGAAAGGGTTGAGTCAGTTCTTATTTTATGTGAACTGGCTTACTCATTTACCTTTTATATCGATATGCTGTTTGGGTTGAATTCTTCTTGTTGCTATAACATCTCACATTATCCCACAGATGACTTCCAGCCTTTAACTGATGTAGTATGCAATCCAAATCTATGCAGTGTTTACACTTCCTTTCAAGGTGGCTTTAGCAATTTTATATCATTTTATTTTTCTACTTAGGAAAATCTGGCAAAATACCAAAAGAGATGTGTGCAGATGAATGCTCTTCATGGAAACTAGATAGCTGCTTAGTACCTTCACAAGTCAAGGTAACCTTGGGTGCTCAGATTAGCTTGTTGAAATTCAGACTCATGGGATTTCTGTGGATCCATTCTGGATTAGCTCTTCTTCTGATGAAGAGTGAAGTTAGCTTAAGCTGTCATATAGGATGTGAACCCCAAGGGCTAGCAGCTGATGATCATGCTTGCAAGAAGCGCCTTTAGACATTCCTTCTATATCCATAGGCAGAAAGCATCTACTAACCTTATGATTATGGCCCTTCACACACATGTGTGTAAATTAAAATTAAATTAAAATTAAATTAAAAATCCGTGTAAACAAGACAAAATAATAATAACAACAACAACAACAATAATAAATACTGCTCTCCCTTTTCTGACTGTTTAGGACAGAAGTAATCGAGAACAAAAATCATGTTCCCAAGCAATGGGCACAAGTGTCTTGATATTTTCTGAGTCTGTACAAAGGCATGCTGCTTATTTCCTACAACTAAAAGAAGAGTCAGGATACTCCTGTCCACCTCCCTGCCTGTGGTGCTCCCCTCCTTCCCTTCAAGGCAAAACTCAGCATCTTCTTGTGCATGGTGGCTGCACACCAAAGGAAATAATTTTATTGCCAGCCTAGCATGGATCCCCACACAGACAGATRAAAATCAAGTCTGCTTTCTTCTTTGCAAATCACCATCCAGGGACAGACAAACACTGTAGAAGAAAATGAGTGTCGATTCTTGAACTTTAAAAGCGATAAATGCAAGAGGCAAATAGGACAATTTGATTTTCTTAGACTGGGCTGATCATTTGAGACTGAGTAGAGCAGAAAAATTGCTTTAACTGAACACATATGTATGCCAGTCTTAAAAATAGTGGAACAAATTGTATGGAATATCAGAACTTTATTTAAGTAAATATATTTCTCAATCAGAAAAACATATAGCAATAAACATTTTAAACATTTTCCTTGATCTGCCTTCTCTCTCCATTTTCTCCTGTCATTTATTTATACTGAAATATCTGGCCTTGTTTTCTGTCTGACAGACCCTTTCCCCTATTTACATCTACCTGAACTTGGACCTGACTTTTAACAGCTATCTAGAGCTCCATAGCTGGGATTCTCTGTTCCATCTGCTTTCTGATAAAAGGAAAGACTTGATTAACTTATCCTTATAAATTACTATGGCAACTTGCACCAATGCAGCAAGCACAAGAAATTTACATGTATGTTCTTATCAAGGCAAATTTCCCCCAACTATGCAAATTAATCCAACAAAATTAAAAGGTGAACTGTGCAAAAGATGGCTTTGTTAGGTTTGTTAGATGGCTGAAGGTTTGTTATTAGCTCAGAGTACAGCATAGACTACAGTATGAGTATTGCTTTCTTTGTTGGACAGACAGTAGACTAAGGTCTCAAAATAAGATAATGTTAGATTAGGAAGCTCAATAAATCCCAGAGAAAACTTTAGTGCAGTTAATCCTGTTATTTGTCCCTATTAGCATTGAAAAAAAATGACAACACATTCTTGCTTGTTTTAGGACATGACTACTTGGATGAGTACAAAACAAATTAGGATTTACTGAGCCTCAGATAATTTTGTGCTTCAGATGGAAAAGAAATGTAGGAGTGTGTCTGAACTCAGTGCAAGACATAGACTGTACTGGCAACATGCAGCAGCTGAGCCCTCCCCAAAATCACTGTGTTCCCAAAACTGCAAATCACTTGCATTTGCTTTATGCTAAGAACGTGCCTGCAGACAGCTACCAGAGTGGTTAAAATGAGGATGTGGGGGCAGCTGTCAGAGTGAAAAGTGCATCAGCTTGCTCGTGCCATTAGCAGCCACTGAGTATTAGCAGAGTGTGGTTCATATCCTGGAATGAGAAGACAGCCTTGGTCTTTTGATCAAGAATATGAAACTTAAATCTGCTGATGTTACAAGGCACACAAATATCCTGGTCAAATCCTCTTTCATATAATGATGCCCCTTTCAATCCCCAATAATTCTTTGAGAAAGGGGGTGGCTGAGCAAGGCAAGAGGGTGTTTTAGCATGGGGATGAGTGGCCTTGGAGTGATTATGGTGCCTTTGCCATAGGGAGACATTAAGGAACAAATGGCATTGAAGAATATGCCCCTATATATCATTAACTATTTTCTAGAATTCTGAAGGAGTGTTTGCCAGCCATGTTATTTCACATTTTAGGACAGAAATAAATCTATATTATAACCTGTGGGAAATAGGATTTTTTTTTTAAAGTGCCTCCACATCTAGCTTTAGAATTCCAGGGGTTTTGTCCCAGGACATTACCAAGTTAATTTCCAGCTAGTCACATTTATGAGGGAGCTGCTGCACATTTCACAGGCAGTATTTTTTTCTCCAATCAATCCCTGTCCTATCTGTTCTATATCCAGCTGACTTCATGATAAAAGAGATTTTTAAGGGACTCGGTTTTGCCACCCTGACTTTTATCAAGCAAGAGGTGACTTGATGAAAAGCATGATGAAACTGGGCCTCTCTACAGGCAGAGGGGAGTTGAGTTCACCGTTTTTCATCTAACAACAAAAGTCTTCACTGGGGTGAACACTGGCTGGCCTGGGAATAAGGAGCTGTGCTAGTGTGTGAGTAGCCTTTGTGACAGCCAGGGGACACTGAACCAGGAGCTGTCCGCTTTCTCTTCCCCAGTATTGTGGGCATAATTTTCTGGCAAAGGCAGGGTGTAGATAAAAAGCTAAGGTTTCACAGTCTCATCACTCAGTAGCACTGACTGCTTTGTACCCTGTGAAGAGTAGAGCACCCAGAAGTCCTGGAGATGCTGGAGGACCCTGGAGTTTAAACTGCTTCTCCGTTACTCTGCATGTGGAGATGCAAGTTGCTGGTATAACTGACATGGGTTGATGATGTTAACTTCTTTTTTTCCCACCATGGGACAAACTGAGGTTATCAGTTCAGAGTTTGTTAACTCAGACACTTGGAAAATYGTGCTTTATAGAAACAACTGATTAATTTGCTGACTCCTTCCATTCCCATAGCACAAATGAATGATCAGCAAATCACGTAGAGAGATTAAGTGATGTCTGGGAATCATGCATCTTAGACTTCAGAAGAAAAATAYCCAAAATGAACATCTCATTAAAATCTTCAAGGCAGGAACTTCCTTTTAATACATATTCAGTGCTGACTGCAGGGTGGCCCTTCATTACCAAAACAATGTAACTATCATCAAAGTCAAGACTTGTAATAGTAATTGCACAGTCTACTCATGCTTGTAGATCATGAACTCTGTAAAACAGTATCTGAGAATGGTATTTACCTCATCAGGGAGTCAGAGTTGATGTCTGAGATGCTAACTCTTGCTAACTCTAATGTCAGCTTTCATAGTCAGTGGTGAGAAATAGGCACAGGGTTCAAATTCTCCTCAGTCTAATACAGATTTCTAAAATGGCTCAGGTCAACTGTACCCTAAAAATGCCTATTTTTCTCTTTTGATGGTAAAGGGTACATAATCTGGCTAGCTTTTGGGTCAGGTATCTACATTTGGTTAGCTGGATTTCATCTGAAAGGACAAAGAAGAATGAAAGGCTTTTTTATTTGCATATTATTTCCAAGATTATAAATGTTGCCTGATTTTCAAACCCATTAACATTCACAATGAGATCATAGAAAAAGGAAGTTTCTCTCAGCTTCATTTATTACACAGTGAATCTTTTTTTCATAAGTGATTGCYGCTGTTTTCAACAGCAAAAGAAATGTGTTTCTCAAACCTGTGTTATTTCTGCATATATATCATACTTGTAATATACCAGCTTGCCTTTGTTAGTAATACCTTCACAGACTACTCAAACACTGTAGGTCCATTATATTAAAAAAGACAATGCACTTCAAACAATTAGCTTTTTACTTTAGTGGCTGTAGCTGTTACTTAGGTAACACAATTGTTATTATGTATTGGAGATGTTTATAGGCTTGAATATTTAAAGAGGAAAAAGAAAAACCCTTAAATGCTAGTGCATTTTCATCTGAGTGCCTTCATAGTGTTTATACTGCCCAAATATATAACAAAGCAAAATTCCCACTTTAAAGTGAATACAATTATCCTAGAGACTGTTAAAAGCTCTTTTTATATCAGAGACTTGGTTTTGTTCCTGTGCAAATGAATGGCAATAGCAGTTCCATTGAGTGGAGCAGTGGGAGCTATTCTTACCTGAATTTAAAAGAGCTCAGTGAGGTTATGTGTGTGTGAAAGTCCTGTAACTCCTACTTCTGTAGCTGGAGCTGCTGCAGCGTGTTGCAGGTATTCTCCTACCTTCCATAGGGACTAGGCTACCTGCTCTGGTATTCACTGGAGGGTTATGCATTTTGCCCCGGTGTGGAGCTGCCTGTTTCTGGAGCCTGCACCCCTGCCTAGGGCTGGAAAAGTGCCATAGGGTCTGCTAATTGTATAACCTTACACTTGCCCTAATCTAAGGCTATTTTAGATGGATAAAAGTAAATGGGACGAATTTTTTGCTTACCCTTATTTCAGCATGATTGCAGGTCTGTGCCCTGAGCCCTGAATGAATATCCACAACTAGTTACTTGAGCTTTATTGTTCACAGGTAGCAACATTATACAAATATCTTGCACTGCTATGTCCGCAACCTAGACTGATATGCTGATGTGATTGGGGTGCAGGAGAAGCAACTAGGAAGAAAACATAAGCATTCTTCTCTAATGTAAAATATTTGGGTTTTTTTTGGCCAAGGAAAGTTCACAAAAGGGTCAGTATTTGTATGAAGGTAAATCTTTTCAGACCTGTGCTGTACCTCCCCTCTAACCACTAGTAATACTCATAAAACCCATAAAATGTCAATTTATGTCTATTACAACTAAAAAAAAAATGTAGTAGATGTTTGACCTGGGAAAWCAGTTTTTAGTTTGCTGTAACCTGCTATTTGTTATAAGGTGAATTTGGTATTACATATTCCCGTTACAAGTTCACAATATATCTGCGTGCTGCAGCCTATGAAAAAGAAAATAGCTTCAAAAGGCTGGAGAGAGCTAATTGCCAAAACAGCTCAGGAAATATTTTTCTTTGGAGCTTTGGAGAGTGAGAATCTCTATTTGTAATTAATTTCTAAATCATCAAAGCTTTAACTTCTCTATCGGCACCCACACTCATGCACAAATAGCTTGCTGCTGAAAAGATATTTTATGGTCTGTAGTCACTTAGTCAGCTGCAAAAATGGACTCTCTAATTCCTCTCTAGTGCTAAATGCATGGTTACAGAAACCTTGAATCCCCTTTTTTTCTTCTTTTCCTATAGAAACTTGCTTTTATAACCTGTTGTTTGTAGTCCAATTAACAATATGGGAATTGATCATAGCATAACAGCTTTCAGCCAGGTAGTCAGTCTAGTAGCTCCKCTCACGTTACTTGAAAGTGCATAAATGGGCATAGCTTATGCACTGCAAATGAGGACACAAGCCCTGCTATCAATTTTTAAATGACATTTCTTTTCTTAATATAGTGCCAAAATGTTAAAGTGCAGAGGATGGTTATATAGTCACTATCTTTCTTTAGCATTAACAAGAACACTAAGAATTCACTTTTTTTTTTTTTTTCTGCTATAGAGATTCATGCAGACACATGGAATGAAACATGATCTATCTCTCAATTGAAAGAGCTGTGTTGATGTATTTCCTGCTTAGATTCATCTTCCAGAGGCTGATAATGAAAAACTTCTCTGAATACTGGAAAAAGAAAAGTTACTTTTTTTTTGAACAGAGTCTGAAAGATCAAATGGAAGGATCAGATTTTAATCCAGATTTAGAAGAGGGAATTCCTGTTGAATAAAACTCGTGCAGTCCCTGGAATAATCTATTTTATACTGGAGATTAGTGATCCTTCTTGGTGCCTGACAATACTACAACAATGAGGATGATTAGAAGTTGCTATCTATCAATACATTTTAAAGACCAAATTCTCCTTTTCTTTGCTCTGAATTCATGGAGGCTAACTTCAAAGACCAACATTAAAATTATATTTAGACATCTGCAAATTGGATGTCTGAGCTAATCAACTAGATTTGCTTCATACTCAGTGAGGAGAAACAGATAATTCAGAGGATAATTCAGATTCATTTCATATCTGTATAGATATCTTAAGGTCTGGAGGTGCCTAATTTTCTCTACTGATTAATAAAGGAACAAAGCGGTAGTTCAGACTTTGCTAGCAGACACTAAAGATGTTAAAACTAGGGCGAATAAATCCAACCTCAAGTTGTTCTGGCTTGATATGTCATAGACATGCAATCTTTAGCCTGTAAGCCTGTTTTTCTTTATTTTAATAACCAAGCTCAGGAATCACATCATGCCTCTGTGTATGAAAACCAAAGACCCATAACTGCCATTTTTTCCTTACGCTGGGTGCAGGCAAGTCTAATAATCTCGAGTGGAATCAGCCTGCAGGTTTCATACTTGCAAATCATGGTAACGGGTTTACAAAACACTGTTTATGCTTTTAAGACATTCCTGGAGATAAGATGATGACTCTCAGTGGGTCTTCACTCCCATCACTTGAAGGAAGCTCAGCTAGCAGCAACCAGTACATATTTAGAGGATGCTCAAGCAAGCGTTGTGTTCACTGGGGGAGTCAGGCAGCAACACGTAATTATTCAGGCATGGCAGACACTGCATGAAAATCAAAACTGCATATTTCTAGGACAACTAATTAAGGCAGAGAACTGTCTTTCCTGTTTTGGTTGGAAGACATTTTTCTCTTGCTCATACTAAACAGGGTCTGAACAGCAGGCAGACCTGGTCCACAAAAGTTAAAGGCAACTACTGTTATTAAGCACTTTGTTAGTAACTCTCTCATGTGCATTAGAAATCCACTGCATCAGGTAGAGCAGCATGCAGAACCATCGAGCTGGGCTGTGGAATAATAACACTTTTTTTTTTCTTTTTCTTTTTCTTTTTCTTTTTTTTTTTTTTTTTAAGAACTCTGGCAGGTCTCCTGGGAGGATTCTGACAGCTACTATCATTCATCTGCTTTTGCTACCTGAAACTGGTATTAACCACGAGGGAAAAAGTGATAGCACAGATTTAAACTTACTTAGGTATTGCTGTGACACAGGAACTGAAAATAGACAAAACCAGACACTGAACAACTATCTACTGTAAGAAAACCAAGCAAATCCTAAAACTGACACAAAATGACCACTGCAGGTATCGTAAAATATATTTATTCCTTATGCATATTATATCCAGACAGTGAAAAAAGAAATCAGTTCACACAGAATCTTAATTTGGAGAAGATACACACCTGAGAGTTGACAGTAGATGTCTGCTGATTGACATGGTACAAGGAGATATGACACCTCAAACAGCATGACATCTAAGGGTTGTGAAGGAACTAGCCTGTGGGATGTCAGTGGGCTTCCAACACATGTGCAAGAGCCTGTTATCTTAGCTCCTAAAATTGTGACTGATACTTGTGCTATGAAGTCTTTTGCATGCTCATTATTTATATCTTTTCCTAGGGGCTGYATATGCAAAAGGTGTTAAAAAATTCATATCTGTCCTGCAGGATTAGAGAGTTTAGATTTTACTCTTAAGCTCTCCAAGATTTATACCTGCAGGATTTTATTCTAGGGTCCCTTGAGAAATAAAATCTTGAGAATAAACATCCTATCTCAGGAAGTCTGTCACTGCACATGCTTAACATTTCTAGACTCTGGACTAAATGGATTCAAGCAAAACTCAAGCATAAACTCCACTTCCAGAGGTGCTCCAGAGGATTTCCTGAGTAATTCAAAGCAACATCTCCAAAGTATATTGTCCTGCTAATTTTAGCCTTTTACGGGTAAAATGCAAAGCAGATTCATTTCTTGAGTTATGCTTTGTTTCCCTTAATTTTGGAAACACTGGGAAGGAATTGTTCACAACGAAATTCTTAGGTTACTATTAGTGTTCTTTTTTTTTTTATTGTAACAAAAATCATCACAACGGAATCCAAGAATGTTAAAAAATATGAACACAAGCACACTTAAAATGCACCCCACCGTTTTTCTAAAGTAAATGTTTCAGAGTCTTTTGCTTATGGAAATTGAGACTTTATTTTAAAGAAAGCAGGAGGGCAGATAAAAGAACCTTTTCCTACAAAGTGTGGCACCATATATTCCCCTCTCTGGAGTAAAGAGCATGAAAGGGTTTCTTTTTTTCAGACTGAGTGCATGCTCATCCCCTTATCTATGCAGCCACTATACTGTGCTTGAATGTAAATCACTCCCTGAATGCCATGGTCAATTTCTCTGTTGCCTCTCTCCATAGGATGCATGTGCATTATGCATTATATGTTTAATAGTGCATCAGCTCCCTGGTGGAAAATGAAGAAAGCTCCCATGTTCCCCTGAAACAGAATGTGGCATTTATTTTCCACACATCCACCTGGGTCCAGGCTGCAAGAGACCCTTAGGAGAAATTCCAGATAAATCCAAGCAGTGTTGTATGGTATGATGATGTGCTGGATGCAGAGATAACTTGAGATAGCTCAAATATAGGGAATAGTATGGATATGTCAGCATGGTGCTCTCTGTAGCCTAATCCTGCCAAGAAGCAGTATATAATAGTCCAAGCAGACGGCTTTGAGGTACAAGTGAGAGGATGTGTGTCTGTCTGGTGCTGCATACCCACCTCCCCCTTGGGTCCCACTCAAGTCCCTGCCAAGGAAGCTTTCTGTTTGAAACCCAAGGAGCAGCTAAAATTCATAAAACTTAGCAACTCTCTGAAGCTGCAAAGTATAAGAGTATTGATCTGCTTTTTCAAACTTTCACAGAGAAGCTAAGCGCTTTGCCCAAGATCAGAAAGCAAGACAGAGAGGGAGCTCTAGGGAGGGAGCTCAGGAAGGTTGGAGAGTTTGTTTCCATTGCTCCAGTTCTTTCTTAAGGGATAGGGCCCAGACTTGAATGCCACTGTGGAGTGTTCACATTGCCATGCCTTCAATGACCATGTGGTCACCTAGGTTGGGTTTGAGTTCACTGGGGAATCACACTCCTACCTAGGGGTAAAAGACCATCTCTGAAGCAGGAGTACTAGAAAGAACTAGCAGCTCTAGTGAAAATTAAATGATCTAGAGTTATAAATTGTAAATTTATAATATAATAATAATATTATTATTATTAATTATAGAAAGAACCTGCATTTTAGACTACAGACACACAAAGTAAAGAAGGTGAAGATGAAACTTAAAAAGTGTCTTGCCAGCATTGTACAAAGACAAATGGGAATGAAGGTGAAGAATAAGAATACCAAAGCTTACACCGTGTTGCATTGTCCTCCAGATAGTCCTCTGGGAAGCAAGAGAGAAACAGATTGAGGGAACAGAAAAACAAAACAAAATAAAACAAAACAGGTTATACCAAACAGGCAACGACAGAGAAGATAATAAGTCTTTATAAGCAGTTGATTGTATATGAGAAATCTTAGATCATGCTCTGCAGAAACAATTGAGATTACATTATAAGTTTATATAATTTTTAGTAATATTTGTCTTATTTCAGGTGTAATTTGTTCATTGTCCAGTCTAAGGCTGTCACTTTTGGCACCTTTGTGGCAGAGGAATACAGAATGCTATCTCTGAGCTGCTTAAATATATGCTTTAGGATGAGATAAACCATGCTTTAGAAATACTTGATCTCAATTTAGTTGTCTAAGCTGATGATTAGGCAAGCAAATAGAACTATTTCTCTCCATTAACAATGAAACTACAGATTTTCACAGATGAGATAGTCATCTAGACTAAATGTATAGATAACTAGTTATGGGTATCTATACTATAGATTTCTGTATTTAATCAGAAGAGTAATAGTTTTGGCTTGTGTGAGAGAAATATGGTAGAGAAATAGAATGGAATCTGATTACCTAAATCTAAGCATAAACTGAAATTTCGGCTGTTCTGAGGTATTTCTGCTTGCCTCCAGCCGGCAGGAAACTTGAGTTTCCTGTAAGTATGGCAGTAACATCTGGACATCTTGAATAACATTCAGGTGGCCATGTTAATGGAACAGAAATGCCACTTACWCTTTTGTAGGGTATCTTATCTGACTTTCAGCCACCAGCCCCAGGGGACATGGGCATGCTGAAAGGTTCTCCTGCCACCTTAGTAAGATGACTCAGAAACCCAGAGATATCTCAAGTAGTATTTTGTGTCTAGATGTGAATAACTCAGCTGGGCCTTCCCGTTCCCAATCTGTGAGAGTGGTCGACAATAAGCAGTGTGAATCACCCTCCAAAGGTGTATGTCTCTCTCCATTGACTTTAGCAGGAGCCTGAATTTTAGGCCCTGTGCTGCAAAGACTTCATTTAGCTGCTTGAACACAAGTGTCTTGTCCTGTTTGAGATACCGCAGCATAAAGCACTTGGCTCTCAGCTGCTGCTCCAGAAAAATATTGGTTTCTTCCAATTTAATACCATGTCTGTTGATTCCGTTTTCCAGATACTCTGGAGATCTCAAACAATACTTCACGTCCATGCATAGACAACTGTCTCAAGCTCTAAATGACTTCCTAAATATATCTAATGAATTTTACACTATTAAACCACTGCTGTTCTGGATTCTCCTCTCCTCTCCTCTCCTCTCTTTCTCTCTTCTCTTCTCTTCTCTTCTCTTCTCTTCTCTTCTCTTCTCTTCTCTTCTCTTCTCTTCTCTTCTCTTCTCTTCTCTTCTCTTCTCTTCTCT
>NW_020455465.1:1050335-1072333 GCF_003342845.1 Nothoprocta perdicaria | reverse complement strand
CCTCTCCTCTCCTCTCCTCTCCTCTCCTCTCCTCTCCTCTCCTCTCCTCTCCTCTTTCCCAATGCACATGAGTATTTTGAGTTATTTCTTGTTTATTAAGCTTTATTGGTGCCAGCTATGACAGTAAGTTGGGAAAACATCTCTCTTGGAATGCTGCAGTGAGGTTAAACAATCAGGTTCAGCTAAGCATGAAGGAGCTCATTTTCAGAAGAATTCAGCACTGGTTTATTTTAGTGTCGGCTTTAAGAGCTGCTTTGTGCAACATACCTGATAAAATATGATCAGTTGCATTAAACTGATAAATGGGCAGTTGAGCAGGACTGAAAAATTTAGCCAATGTTTGTATAAGATTGAAATGTGAGGAAGTGCTCTTTATACCTGTTCTGAGGACATGCTGTCAAAAAAAGATGAAAGTGGAATTATTTGTCACTTCACCTTTAAAGATTTACATAGGTTCATGTTTGGACTTTGCTATGACACTTTCAAGTTGAGTGGTTTGACAGTGTTTTATGAATAAAATCACTAAACCAGACTTCTAAAGGCTTCTAAGTGTGATACTCAATATTCAATTGCCTCACAAGGAAAAAATCTTGTAACATAAAAGCAGATAATGCTAACTCCTTACACATATATTTTGTGTCTATAAAATCAGAAGGTGTTCTGGTGCTTGATGCTACTATCAAAACACTAATATTGCATGCTTATGTTTAGCAAGCAGTAGAAAATGATCAGTGCACAGACTAGAAAACTGCTTTGAGTGGCATTTGTTCCAAGTCTATTAACAATGCCAGGATTAGGAGGATCCAAGTGAAGCTGGTCCTCCAGGCTCTGTCTATAGTTAATGAAGAGAGATATGTGATTGAGGGAATGATTCAGCACAAGAAGTGCAATGTAGATGGGATGAATTGCGCTACTGAGAGGAGCATTTATATCTTTCCGGGTAAGATTACCCAGGCTGGAGAGAGATGCAGGCAGTGACCTTTCCCAAGCACCATTTGGGGATTACAGCTCTGAAATAATGACTTCTGCTCTAATCCACACAGGCAGCCTCTCCTCGCTCCAGCTGAGGTCAGTGGCCATCTCTAACTACAGGGACTGCTGGTCTCAAACCAAAAGGAGATAACACGTGAGTCGCTGCCATTTGGAAATGAATCGGAAACCAGCACTCATTGTTAACACGCAATGAGCAGTTTCTAATGTAATTATCACCTGAAAGAAAAATGAATAGGTATTTGGCTGCAACACTTTTTAAAGCAGCAGCAGCAAAACTAAGCTGTTCATTTTTTTCCTGGAACAATGGATGAACTAACCTAGTTAAATCAAATAGGGACAAATTCCCTTTTGAGTGCCTGTAAGTTAATAAGAGTTATAAAAGAATACCTGAGCTGCAAATTTTTATTAATTACAGCCTTTAAAGGCCAATAGCATATCACACATCTCTGCTCTAGTCAGGTTGATCATTATTATGTATATTTTCAATTTAAAAAAAGATCTTAATGTGCTTGGAAATATTCTCCTTATGTGAATATGGAATGCCTCCTAAATCTCTCTCTCTTTCATTGCAAAAATGCTGTTACTGATCTCACTCTATAGAGGTAATCCAAGTTATGTTTGCTACCAACTTTTCTTTCCATGCTCTTCCTCCCCTCTTCCCTTCCTCCCTCACTTCCTCTGAATGCAATCTTCAAACTCGTCCAGAGTGTGACCGAAACCTACTGGCTTCAGCGTTGCCTCGCTTCACCTTGGCCAGTTCTGGGACACAAGAGCTGGTGCTTTGCAGCATGGGAAGGTGCACGTGCACAGCTGGCAAGCACGAGGGAAGGCATCAGCTGTCCTAAACCTCAACTCCCACCTGGGTGCTCCTCTTGCTACAGCCCCGAGCTCGACTGTCTGGTCCCTGAGGTGACCTGGGTCCCTGCACGAGCAGCAGGAGTGAGGTTGCCCAGGCATGCAGCAATGTGCTCAGCAAGCTAAAGTTTCTTTTGATTCAGGTGCTTTACAGCTCTTGAATTTCTTCCATTGGCTTTATCTCCAGATAATTGCTGAGACAACATTAACAGCTATAATTATTAGCCCACTAGAAATCTATAGATGTATAAATAGCAAGAACGGTGAAGTCTGAGATGTCAATCCAATTATGTGTTGTAGAGAGAACAACCTTTTGTTAAAGTCACGCTTTTGAAATGATTGAATAAATAAAGCAAGATGAATGATCACTGGAAGCTCAGATTGATAGAAATATTTTTTTTGCACCTTCTGCAAACAAAGCAGTTAATTTTAGAGTTTATTTAAAGAGTGGAGTAAATGAAAGTACCTTTATATGTGTTTATGTTAAAGAACCGACTGCTAAAAAATAATTGAATATTTTTAAAGTATATGATGTGATAGCTTTTCAAAGAACATTCATATTGCAAAGTATTTGTCTTGTCTTATCTGTTTTTTGCCCTGAAGGAAGGAGCTTATTCTCTTCTAATATTTCTAGTACAAAAAACCTGAGTCATATTGCTCTAAAATGCAATTCTGAACTCTTTCCAATGGGGAAAGATTTAATGAACAGTGGAACACTATATAGAGTGCCTATGAAATCATTAAAAAAGCCTTTATCAAGAGATTACCATTTTTTTCCTATCATATTGCCAAGCCATTTCTGCTAATTCAAAAAATAGCGCATGTTTTATCTTACCAGCCTATCCAAACTTGTGCCAGCAGCAGTTGTAGGTCGCTCCTCTGGATTGTAAGGTCTGAAACGGGTATTGAAGTTGTCAGGGACAGAACGAGAAGATCTCAGTGCGGGTGCTGGTTTAGGCTGGCCACATCCCTGGAAAACCTAAGAGAAACATGGCAGGTTGTATGGCAATCACAGAATAAGAGAAGCTGATATTTTACAGAGGTAAAAATACTTAAAAAATAAATACTTAAAAAAAATAAAATAAAATATAAATACTTTAAAAAAATACTACTGTAAAAATACTTAAATCATTTTAGAATGGTGATTGTTCTAAGAAGTTGACACTTGAGAGCACTTTAATTGCTAAATGCTCAGGAGGACAGATGACAAAAACAGAGCCCTTTGTGGTAGGAGTCAGTTGATAATTGTTGCAGATTTTGTTAGATGTGGTATTTATCCAAAATCATATCTCGTTCATAATCCTGATCCACAGCTATCCCCACCAGCTAATCTTGTTTGTAGTCTCAGTGAAAAGGTCAATGATGAAATAGTCTTATAAGTGGATTACCTCCTTATTCCCTTGTAGGCCTTTCTCTAGATGAGGGCTGAGGCATATTGAGGAGGCAATAGTAAGAGTTATTTTCTATTTGTTTCCTAGGTATGAAAAATAATATTTAGGCTTATGACATTTTTCATACGCTCCTCTTTGGAAAAAGGTTCAGTAATATATATATTGTGAATACTAAAAGACTCTGAGGACACATTAGCAAGGGTAAATCTCAGAGAAGCTTTTTCGGAAGTTGCTGTGTTGAAGGGAAGTAGGATATTTGCACAATTATGTTTTTTAAGTGCTTTGACGAGGTAGGGAAGGGTCCTGCTGTTTGCTTTCATAGCAACCTTTTCAGTTCTGAAATCATCTTTTTGTATTATTTTTGTTTTTTTTGTGAGCATGATATTTTGTCCATTTCAATATTTTCCTTCCTCTGAAAAGAATATCCTGTAAGATACCTTTTACTGAGCTCTAAATCTAGACACAGACTGTTTATCCAAATTAATTTTGTGGTGCTGCAAATGCAGTGCCTTGTGAGTGTCCTCCCTTTTTGGATGGCAAATAAGATGCTAGCCATGTTGATAGCCAATTTTCCCAAGGATCATGTTTTGCTTTTAGACAATATTGTGCCTTGAGAGGATGTCCCTTGAAGTAGGTATGGATATCATGACTTGTGTTGCTTTCAGGATTCATTACAATTAGCTCTTGGCTAGGTTTCCTGATATTAATTTAGAGGTCCCGAATGATTCAGAATTTGCTGAAAGAAACTGACCCATGCTAAATTTATGTTCAATCATCATGTCRGTTTTGGCTCAAAGTCCAGCAAGTCAGCTGTTGTGTGGCCATGGGAATATTTAATTTGTGTGAGAAACATTACTTGCTGTGTTTGAAGACTATGTATAACATTTTCTGAAGAGTTTCTAACCTCCTTCATCATGGGGATAATTGGACAATAAAATAATTTAATCATCTAGGAAAGGTGATTTTTGTTTGAACATTTCCAGTTTTTCTTCAGAAATTTAGGTCAAAGTTAGTATTCAGGGTTTATATACATGATTATGAATAATGTGATACATTTTTAAGGGCCAAATATACATGGTGGGACATTAATTATGCTTAGAATATTTACCAATTTATTTTGATGAGAGATTATGAGCAAAAACCATAGCAGTTTATTTAGATATATATGAAATCTTCAGTTTTTTAAACATTTGGGTATCTGCTTATAAACACAAGTGACGGTCATTCAAAATATGGGTCAACTCTCATGGTAAAGGGAAATGAGGACACTGAAATGCTACCCTTAAATTTCACAGACTGTTTGACAGGCTACTTTTTATGACCGTGCAGATAAATTTTGACTCTGAATAATTTATATTTTACTTTTTTTGTGACATAGTGAAAAAAAAAGCATAGATTATTTGGCATTTAGATACATATAAATAGTCATGTAATACTTGTTATTTGTAGTGCAAGAACTTTGTATGAATAAAATTACATACAATCAGACAATAACAGAAGTGGAGATTGAATGGCCATTTTTATGTCAGGGGAGAAGAAATCATTTATTTTCTAAGCAAGACAGAAGAAATGCRCTAAGGATCTGATAGTCAGTAACTATATTTTCAGTGCATAAGAGATAATTTATAATTTACATCCATGTATTATATGTCAGAATACAAAAAGTAAAGCTGTAAAATGGCATTGGGAAGTACTTCCTGTGAAAAAGTACATGAAATATTTTTGTCAAGTAGATATTCAGAGATACTTAAAAAAAACAGGAAAATGTTTAGGTTTCTTATTATACATGCTGTGAATTGACAGTATAAATATACTCTTTTTGAAAAAAAAAAGGGACTTTATTTGTAATGTGTGCAATTCACCTCACCTGACTTTAGAGAAGGTATTCAGTTTGAAATTAAGATACCTGAATTTAGGCATAGACATGTATATTTATATTTAAGCTAAATATCTAAGCTCCTATTTTAGGYGACAGAAATCAAAAACTCTGCTTGCCCACACATAAGCAGCTATATTCATTTGTGGCATCCTAGGGTACCCGAGATACCTCTTACAACTGTCTTAACAGAGGATCATTGGTCTGGAGGACCAATTCCCTGATGAACTGGCAGTTAACTCTCTGATGCAATATCCTTGAGGGTTTCAAATGACACTAGACTTCTGTGTTGCTTATGTGAACCAAGMCATGAGATAAGTCAACTTAGCCAATGCAGAGAGCTCGCTAAACAGAGAAACTACTAGTATGAGCTAGTATTACTGTGAAAAAAAAAAGAGTTATTTTCTCAGAAGAACTCAGTGCTTTGAATCCCAGCAGAAAGAATTCATCCTCTTTCATGTCTTGAGTCATGCTGTTATTTAGACATGTGCTTGTGTATAGGGTTTCCTACTGAGCATCTCTATACGACTCTGCTCCATTGACTCTCTCATCTTCAGCTAGAATACTATTGATTTTTTTTTCCTGAAGAGCACCATTATATTTTTTCCTGCATGGGGCTCTGTGGAGAACACAGATAAATGAAGAGGTTTGTTAATATGAAACTCTTGGGCTATTTTAAGAAGAAACTTAGACATAGTTTTATGAAGATTTCCTTATAAATAATGCATAGATAGTCTGCTATGTCATGGAATTGATTCACTTTTTTTTTTAGCTGAGTAATTGCCAAGAAAGGAACACATATCTCCAGGTTAAACTGGATGTCCATCAGCATGGATAAAATAAGATTTAAGTTCAGCTACTGGGAGACTCAGCTCTGGGGACAGTCTTTATGAATGAACAGAAATCTTGGCATGGTAGCCAAAAGACACTTGAGCAGTCAAACATGTTGATGTAGACCAGCCTATTTTAAATGCAGAAAATATCCCAATGTATTGGAGCAAAGATAAAGGAAAAATATGCTCGTTTTAATCAGTTAGTGAATTTTATCCATTTTGAAGATAAATGAATGTTACAACAACTTTTCAGCTGTTTGCAGAGTTTTCCTTCACTTCCTGTAAACAAGAAGTCTCTGCAGATGTCATTTACTAATCACTTGTATTGTTAAAATATAAGGTAATCGTGACGCTGACACCACATAAAACTGACAACTTTATGGGAAGATTCTGAAGATCCAGATCCCGGTTTGYTTGAACCAGGATAAAGCTATTAAAATGATATTAAATGGATGCATTTTGACCCTCTGAATTATGTCTTTGGGAAGGAGAATGTGATGCATGTCTGCTATGACTAAATCTTGAGAATAAACAATATGCAGAATATAATGCTGCTACCCGAGAAATGACCAAGCTGCTGCACAGCATGTTATTACCTGAAGCATTACTATGGCTATAATGTTCAAATATCAAAGACTGTCACTGACAAGTGACAAAGAGTATTATTTCAGTAATGCAGATGTTAACGTGTCTCAGACACTATCAGGGGAAACCCAGGGTAGGTCTATGGCAACCTGATTGCTACCAGAGGCAGCCCTCAGGCAACTCCACTGAAGTTTGAGGTGGACCTGTATCAACCTGTATCACAAAGCCTGCTCTTAGAGAGCACAGAAGTGCTGCTTGGCATCTCAAAGAGACTAGACCAGCTATTTTTGCCCTATGTGTGGTGTGTGGCTTTGGCTTGCAGAAGACACTCTGTCAGAATGGATCAGAATGGATGCAGGTGTCACCAGCTGTTAGCAGATGTTACCTATAGAGACTGATTTTGATGATCTTTAGATCTTTAGTCTTTTTTTTTTTTTTTTTTTTTTTTTTTTGGTCATGACTTACTAGACCATTGCTCCTTGCTGGACATCGGGAAGTCATCTGCAGATATTGCAGTTGTCAGGAATGTGACTCTTCTTGAGGCAGAATAAGGACCTCACATAGTTGCCATTAAGGGACATGACAGCCTCACAAGATGAGCAGTTTTTGCAGTTTAGAGGTTTATGGTCAGACATTTTAAGCACATTGGTGATGAATACAGATTGAAGAAAATGCCAAGAAAAAAAAAAAAAAAGGATTGCAATGCATTAGAAGATCTTAGTATAATGCTAGTACCTAGTTAATGTGAACTTTTGAACTTTGCTAAAAGAATCAGCAAATAATAAATGCCAATGGCTGATTGCTGATGGAACAGAGATGCTCCATTTTATGGAGTGATTGGAACTGGGATAGAGCTGAGCCTGTGTGTCCTTGCTTGGAAGTACAAAGACAGAAGAGGACACTGACACTATAACTCGGTATCGATATTAATGTGCACCCATCAAGAGTGGAAGTTAGAGAGCTTGCCTCTATTAAAGAAATGAAAGATATGGCGTGAACTTGAGCAATAAGCCCTGACTGTCCACACAGATTAATTGCTATGTCATTGGATATTCCTTGGACTGCCCCAACTCGCTTGTTCCAGAATGAAACTGCTCCTTAGTTCAGCAGCATAAGCATGAATCAGGCTGTGCCACTTGGCTTCAAGGTCAGGCYCTTGTCCCTCTTTTATTTATCAGTATTGCCATAACTATGAAGTCCATTTCTCAGAAAAATAGTGCTGAAAAGGATATGCATATTTAGCAGAAAAAAGAAATTGGACAAAATCATCAGGGTTGCATTAAGTGAAGAATGAAAAGATAAGCCATAAAAATGGAAATTTAGGATGTTCATTATATATTTTTCTGTTTATGTCTAAAATTGAAGACCTCATCATTCAAATAAAAGCATGCATCCTTACTTTTTTCCTACTTTTTTGTTGAAAATTGTATGTTATTATCCACTTAATTTTGCTTCCATATGCACAGTAATGTACAGTAACTGTGTTATGCCCCCAAAAATACGTTTTTCCCAAATAGATTTCAAAATACAATGGCAGTTGGCATAATAGAAAATATCACCCTGCAATATAAACATAAAATGGCAGTGAAATTTAATGGTGATGACCTCTGGAATAGGGATATCTTATAGAAGTATTCAAAAGAGAAGAGGGATGGATTTGAATTAAATGATCTCCAGGTCTTCTGCTGGCAAAAAAAAACATGGATTTGGTGAGGGGTCCTTGGTAAAGAAACTGTTTSTTGTTATTTTTTCCATTCATTTTTAAGAGAGGAACAATAACATACAGCAATAGCTAAATGGCCCTAAATTCTATTGAGCATAGTGTTCAATTCAAGCTAGATATCAGCCTGATTTTCTAGTGAAGGTAGCTGCATGTCAGCTGTGAAGTGCAATTGGTGTGCCTGCAGGTGCTGTAGACAAGACAGTACACTGGCATTTTCCTATGTGCAAACACACTGCCTGACTTGTGAAAAAAAAATGGTTGTGGTTCCTAATTACCGCATTTTCAGCAGGATAAAGCTGAATGTAAAAAAAAAAAGAAATTATCAGAAGAAAATAAAATGGTGTGATTTTAACGTTCCACCTGGAGCTTTTTGACTGGAGTATTTAAATGACTGACAAGTGTGGATCTTTTCCTAGATTAGGTCTGCAATTGCATTCCATGCACCCCATTACATCTGGCAAGGTATCTGTCATTCTTACTGAAGCTTGATCTAAGCGGTCAAGTATGTATAAGGTGAAAAAAATAGACTACAGATAATTGATTCAAAGTCTGCTCATGTATCATCTTTATAGATCTGATATGACATAGAATATCACAGCAGTAGATTCAAAGAGTTTGCCTTTTTTTCTTTTTCTTTTTTTTTTTCCTTCACATTAGAACACTTTCATGACTTAAGACCTGAAAAAGATGGATATAACCTGGGAAAACAAGGAAATCACTTTTCAGGAGAAAAAATGGTCTACATATAAAATACAAAAGCCCCCATGCATAGATAGCTCTGTTATCTATGAAAACAGAGTAAAATAAATTTCACTGCTGTAGTTTGGTTTCTTTTTCTTAAGATTTTAAAAAATGCTTCCTAAGATTTCTCTTAGAGAAAAACTTTGAAGTGCAAATGGAATTTTTGTGATTTATTAACCTTGAGAGCAAATACAATATTTCTCAGGGACAGGACAAACAGTCTGCTCTATTGCAAATGAGTAGTGAGACGAGCTTATTCCAAGGTGATGTCATTGGATTCTRGCAGGAAACGCAGTTTCCTGACTAATGGAAAAACTGTGAGAATGAAGCAAATAAGAAGGAGAATGAAATAAACCTGAGCCTTGCATGAATTTTTAGTGAAAATGTATTTTTCTTTGAGGTAGGAGCTGGATTTGCTAAGGTAGCTCCAAAGTATTCAACTGACTTTGGTTGATAAATGCCTTGATGCTTCTGCCTATCTAGTAGGATGTAGACATAGGCTTTTAAAACCTAAGTAACTTCATGTATGTGAAGAGCAAAGAGCCTCTTAAAGGAAACTCTTAGTATCCTGCAGCACTGGACCCATAAAGAGCATCTAATTTGAGACTGGCAGGAAGAATATTAATTTCAGCCTTCTGTCTTTTATCTCTGTTTTTTTTTTTCTTGCTTACAGTTGTTTACTTCCAAGCAGTGGAAATTCACTGACTTGGAGAGCAGTCTAGCCAGAACTTAACTGACTACTGGGAGATCAATRGGAGGTGGAAACGCTTAATGTGGAGAACCTGGCAAACAGTTGATTTCAGATTCTGAACTGCAGTGTGCTGATGAATATTAAGGAAAATACATTAATTGTTAACTAGTGGCTCAACAGCACCTGTTACTGAATTCCAAGAACCTTATTAATATGGGGTTTGGAGACAGTGGTGACCTGTGTTTATGCACATGCTAAAAACAGGAAGAAGATAGCATCATTAACTTTGTTTATTTTCATGTCAGAATCCACATAAAACTCCATCAAACCAAGGTCTAGTAATCACAGACTGTGCAAAATAATGATATTTCCCTTGAGTGGTTATTAGAGGAGGTTAAGCAGAACACTTCATGTGTTCAGCTCAAGCTCATTGTACTGCAGTCTGACCTAGACAGATCAAAATGTGTTTGGATGTTAATACGGAGAATCACAGATGAGACACGAGCAGAAGTTATCAAATGTACTCTGCAGGACGTTGCTTACTGAGCTACCAGCAATTTTCAGCAGTCTCTGTTTTCTCTAACCACTCGCAGCTATTAATTTGCAATTTACTAAACAGTACTTTTCTCTCTGATGCTTCTGTTTGAAAACTTCTGGGCTTATTTAACTAGAGAAAGGATTCAAAGACACCCTAGTGAACTGCTGAACAAACAGATATACGCTTTTAGTGGTTTAGCCACTCTTTCTTAAAACCTGGAGAGAAAATTGAAGGAGATGCTTTCCCCCCTGCTTGTGACACTCGGGAAGAGAGAAGGAGCGACTCACACAGTACCTTTGCTGACACCTGCATGCTGTTTTCTTGCATGTTCATGATGGCTTCAGAAATCTTGACATCAATAGGATCCATGACTGATTCAATGTTGAATGGCCCTTCTAATCTCTCGGCTACCAGAAGCATGGCATCTGTTAACACAAAAAGCAGACATTCCCTTAAGGAGAGATACCTGTGGGTGCCCTGTACCAACCAGCTTCCCCAGCTGCAGATGCGGATGCTGAGGGCCCTGGGGCAGGGAGCATGTGGCAGCAGCACTGCAGAAACCTGGCTCCGCAGAGTTGCTTCCTGACTGCCAAAACATCTTCCCCTACCACTGCCACCACAGCAGAAAAGGGACTCAGGATTGTATAATTTAGATTAATAACAGCTGCCACAGCGTTATCGAGCTTGGGGTAGAATTATTTCCACACAGCTTTGCAACATTCAAACCGCCAGTGCTCTGGAGTGTACTTGTATAATCTTCTTGAAAAAAAAGCAGGTTGATAGAAATAATCCCTGGGGATATGTTCTTAGAGTTTGTGTGAGATGATGAAAACTTTGATATGATATATCAGGATGTTATAATTAAAGCAGCTGTTCTTTCTGACCCTAATGATCTCATTTTCTTGCAATATGAACAGCAGATGAATATTGGATTTCTGCCATAGCACATAGGTATAAACTATGTTTGCCTTGTTATGTTTTGAAAATGTCATTGAAAGTTGTAAGCAGAAAGATATAGTCCTTGTATGCTTTGGAATTTAAAAATATGTTTTTGCCAATTTATGCTGGTGCATGTCTCCAAATTAATTTTGTGTAGGTTTCTAAGTGACTAACAAGTATAAGCTAAGCAATTGAAAATAAATTTAAAGCAACATAAAGGTTTTCTCATACATCATATATATTTATTTTCTATGAACAGACACATATGTTTGTGCAGCAAAAGCCGTGTCATAAACTGCAATTACACTATACCTTTGAACATCATATTTGAGCCTAATCTATCATGAGTTATTTTTTTAAATTTCCATCATCTACTTATCTTTAAGCAGAATAGACCTGCAGTTTTAACATGACAAACAATAATTTTCACATGCTTTCTTTATCCCTCAGTCTTAGACTCTGGTATTAATACTCTGTTAATAACCAAAGTGCTCTCCAAAACAGACCCCATTCATGTTTTGCTTTGGTAAGTACCAGACCCATAGAAACTCCTTCTAGATGTGAAGCATCTCTTTGCCTTGATGACTGTGTTAGCTATCGTCTTGACTGGACAGTCCTGGGGCTCCTTTCTAGTCTATATCTATATCTATGGAAATCCCACCAACTTGGCTGTGTGGATGTATGAGCAGACAACGGAGCCCCAGTCTTACAGGCACAGTCAGATCTGAACATTAGGATATACTCATTTTTTTAGATACAGTTAACATGTGCCTAAAAATCCCACTGAAATTGAAATCACTTGGCATTTAGTACCTAAGCACCTTTTAAAATTTGGATCTAATATTTCACAGTACTTCTATGTTGTGAAGAGTGGATTTTGATTTTTTTGAAGCAAAGCATAAAGCACTTACTGTTGGCTATGAGAAATTATGAGATAGTAGACAATCCCTTTCTAATAGAAGTGCAATTTGGGCAGGCATTATTTTTAAATGTTTTTAAGCCATACTCAGTGGGATACCCAGTGAAAACAACACCTGACTTTGATAGAGAAACCAAAGCATGTTTTCATGCACACACGGATAGACATATAMACAACATACATGAAAAGATTCCTGCATAATTTAGCAACTTTTCCACATGCAAAGAGGATTTCGTGGTGTGGTCTGCTRCAAAGTGCTTTCTTCCTCAGAAGTTCAGAATGACTTGTATACAATACATGAGTCTTTGCACTTTGTGAGTCATGGAATCTGCCTAAATCCTAACTGCTGAAACTGGTATTAGAAAGTATTCTGATACAAGTTCAGATGATTTGGTTTAGGTGATTTAGTCTTAGTTCAAGATTAGAGAAAAGCTTAAGGTTAATGTAGAAATCAATGAGATTTTTTTTATCTATTTTTTTTTCTGTAGGAGTAGCCTTCAGCTTAAGTTAAGGATAGGCACTACTTTGCACCAACTCACTTTAGCATTAGAACAAGTAGGTGGAACAAACTAGGGCTCAACTCAGTCAAATACATGGTTCAGATAAGTGAGGATGAGCAAGTGCTATTCCAATAAACTCCAAAAATGATTTTCTTACCTTGACAGCCTCTGTCTGACTGAGATCTTCCCTCTTCCCTTTCCCCTTCTACCATCGCAATCTCCCTGATACTAAGTTAAACCTACCCAGAATGTCTCTGACAGACTGAAAGATGCCTGAAGAGCAAAGCAATCATAATTCAGTCATGACAATATTGACAGTATGCAGACCTTGTGGCCAACTACTGTTCTACTTAACTAATCTCTRCCTACTGAATTTTTAGGTCAGCTCTCAGACTGGAATTTATGCTGAATTTCCTTCTCATAAGATTGAGCCCTTCAAAAAATTCAGCACATCCTCCTAAGCTGAATTTCTCCCTTGCAAAAAYACATTTGGCTTACTATCTCTGGCATGTAAGGTTACTTACCCTAACCCACACTCTAGCCCAAGCCCTTGTTATTCACTTGCACTGTTCTGTATGAACATGTGCAGTACGTTAACACAAAATAATCTATACAATTTAACGAAACAAAAGCTGTTAGGCTCAATGTTTTAGAACAGGTGAAATGTATTGGCCTGAGATTTATGAGAGGTCAGTCAAAATGATAAAATGATCGCTCCCACTCATAAAACCTTCAAATCTACAGTCATATTGTAGGCACAAAGCTTTGCTATCCCAGCTTTCTTGTTTCTCCTACAAACATTATGAATATTACTACAGGAGCTGCTGGAGAGGTTTCAATATGAAATCAAGAAAATATATGAATCTCAGTTTTTAAATCTTAATTTTTAAGAGTTCTCAAGGACAGACTTCCATGAAGTATTGCTGCTGGCTGAGCACAGCAGCTCTGGGGAGCTTACACAGTATTCTTATGACCAAAATGTCAGGGACATTTCTCATGGACAAAGAAATGTCATGGGGTTTTCTTGCTTGTAGCTCTTAGAAGGACAGTATTTTGGTCTAGGCAAAATATAAAAAATATTCTGAAGAAATATACTTTGTTTTGGTTTGTATCACAGAAAATTTCTCTTAAAAATGTTTTTAGATGTTTTCACAGAATATTCAAGGTTGGAAGGGACCTCTAGAGATCATCTAGTCCAACCTTCCTGCTCRAGCAGGCACACCTAGAGCAGGTGGCACAGGGCAGCATCCAGCGGGTTTKGAAGACCTCCAGAGAAAGGAGACTCCACAGCCTCCCTGGGCAGCCTGTTCCACTGCTCTGTCACCCTCACAGGAAAGAAGTTCCTCCTCACCTGGAGATGGAACCTCCTGTGTTTCAGCTTATGGCCACTACCCCTCGTCCTATCGCTGGCCACTAATGAAAACAGCTTGTCCCCTTCTTCCCTACATTCCCCCTTCCTGAACTTATACATGTTAATCATATCCCCTCTCAGCCTTCTCTTCTCCAGAGAAAACAGGCCCAGCTCACTCAGTCTCTCCGCATACRAGAGATGCACAGGGCACAGGTTTTAATAAGAAGCACAGGGCAAGCTGACCATGATGCTAAGTTAGTTATTGTTCAATTTAAAAATTTAAAGGTTTATGTGAATTTGAAGATATGTTAATATTTTGTGAACTTTGAAGGTCTCCAAGTGAAAAAAATGGTTATAATAATACAATAATACAATAATACAATAATATAATAATATAATAATATAATAATATAATAATATAATAATATAAATAGACATGAGTGTGCCTATATTTCCTATGAACTACATCAAAACATTTTCTTTCAGTTGTCTTTACACCAAAAGTGATACTTTTTTTTTATGTTACATTTCTTTCAGGGCAGATTTCAAGAAAGTTTCCTATTAAATCTTTTGTTGAAACAAAGGGAGTAGGGACAAGGACACCAATTTATGAAACATTGCACAACTAAAAAAATCCAAACCAGAACGTAAAACAAAGTTAAAAAAAGGTGCCCCTTTTCTTGTCACCTTTCTATCAGCAAGATATACGAGAAGAAAGTTTTAGTTCTTGGTCTCTCGTTTCCTTAAAGACCCAGGAAGCCAATAAGAGAAAGTACATTTTGGTCAATGTTAGCTGGACTTTGACATTTTTTTCATTCCATGCACATCTCTCTTGATCTTCTTTTAAATTCTAAGTGAGCTCCCACAAGTGGCTTAGCTTTCCCAAGGGAATTCTAGAGACGCATCTGTGGATGAATCCTCTTAAAAGATTGTTTCTTCAGGGAGATGAACAAGGGTAAATCACTGAGAATGCATGGGCTTCACAAAATCTCAAAGTATATTTGGTTTCAGGGGCAAGCACAGAGAAAGATTTTATCTTATATTTTATAGGAGGAGGTTTGTATTATTTCTAGCAGTATTTGCCTGATCCTAATAATAACCCATGAAGAAATGTGGGTGAATTACTCATATATTGCTTTGTGAAAAAAGGTAAGGATAAATTTTATTTTAAAAACTTCAAAGGCCTTTATGTATGTTAAGATTACAGGAGAAGAAATAAGAATCAGCTGTAAACAGATTGAGCAACTTATTGCAGTGGAACATGACCTTGTGGCAAWGGTGGCTTTGGAAAAGTATATAACCGTAAATATTCTAGGTTGCAAAGAAATGCTTTTAGGGTGGTTTCCCATCCTTCTGACCAAGGGCAGGGGAAGTGGGAGTCTGGGTTGTATTTACTATGTCATGTTGATAAAACTCAGTGAATTTTCCATTATGACACTAAATATAAATTACAGCTACAAAATCTTCACAGTGTTAAAGTAATGAAACAAAACTAAAATAAAACTGAAAACTGAATTATAGTACATACCAACTTCAAAAAAAAAATCCCTGTAATATTCTATCAAAACTTTTTTACTGCCAGATTATGATTTACTAATAAAATTCAAGGAGAAGAGTAAAGTAAACCTCCACCTCTTGTTTAATGAGGTGCTAAGAACTCTCTTCTCAGAAAACAAGAATAAGTCACACCAGGGATGCCAAAACTAATCTTTTCCTTAGGGTTCATAGTCCTCTTTAAACATTATTCTTTATTGGTATGAAAACACTGTGTGATTCTATTTTGATGTGGTTAAAATGGCATATTTCCTCTCTCAATATCATTAATCTCTACAGATACTGGCATAATATTAGCATAATTCTCTGTCTTTATCCTACATTTTGTTCCTTTTTTGGAGAAGTACTTTGCATCTATGTAAAAGCAATCTCCATATTCATCATCTGGATTTTCATTTATCAATTCTGTTATTTKTTCTATTAAGACTTTTTCTTAAGGTATATAGGCAGTTGACTAGACACCGACCTGAAGTTCAGTTAACTGAGCAAAATCAGGGATAGTGCTGCACATGGCATGGGATATTCTTTGAAATAAAAGAAAAAAAGGGTGAGAAGCTAAAAAAACCCTCAGTTATTGGTGTGAGAAATGTCTGGATATCACAGATGGTTAAGGGTGGGTACTGTAAGAAACAGTTGAGAATTACAGGTAACTGGAGGAATATTTGTAAAGGCTCACAGCAACTCCATCACTAACAACATGTTAGGTCAATATTACACAGATAACTGTTTCAGCAACATGAAATTTGGACGAGGATGTAGCAAAAAGAAAAAAGGGACTAGAGATGGAAAAAAAGCAAGTGGGTTGTTTATACAGTAGAAGACAGGGATGGAGAAAGGGATGTATCAAGTTGTGCTGAGGAACTAAAATCATGGGAAAACAAAAATGAAGTGAAGTGAAAGGGCTGGCCATGTGGAAGTAGTGTTGGCCATCATACCTAAGCCTCTCACCTAAAAGTCCATGTTAAGGTTCTTACTTGTTAAYGTGCTCCTGAAAATCCTCCTAAAATTTCCTCTCCTGAAAATCTGGAGATGGTCCTGGAACAGCRCAGGGATGCCAGTGGGCTCCTCTCTCTCCAACTAAAAACTTATGAATCTAACTACCTGAGTCATGTTGAGTTAATGCAGGGTCTAGCTATTAGCTAGTCTGACAAGGACCCTCTCTGCCTTTCTAAATTTCAGCAGTTGCTCATAGAACACAGATTTTTCTTTAAAGCAGTAGCAAGACTTTAAAGCAGTAGCAAGTATTTCTGAAGGTGCCTTTAAGCAGTAAAACCTTTTTTTAAAATTCCTTCCAGTAGTTTGAGGAGGCTAAAACTCCTACCTGCTGGAATGACATCATAACCATCTCTGCTGTGATTAGGTGCCTGAAAGTTCTTTCAAGACTCTTTCTATGGAATTTTTAATTATTCCCCTGGCTACAAAGGATGAAAGAGATGGGTCTCTATCTTAGCATTCAAGATATGTACTATGAAGGAACCAGACCAGACTTTTGGCTTATGCTCACAGGGCTGATATCTGAAAACTGGTTAGTTAACAATGATGCAATGAAAAGCACATCAAGACTTCTTGCAGGTGAGATAGGGATCCAAAATTCTCCCTGCCAACTGAATTACTAGTTAATTAATAAAGCACACTTTAAAAAGAGATAAATAACTGTATATGTTTAGAATTAATTTTTTTATTATCTAAGTTTAATATCAGAGACAAGAAAGATTTAAGAATTATCCTCGTTTTGCTATTTTTGATCAGCTATTTGGTTATTTTGGTTCACAGATGCGTCACTTATCCCTCTTCAAAAAGAAAGAAAAAAAAAAAAAAAAGGATAACAGCTTCAGTGAGCTAATTTGTTTTCTATCCAGTTCTGTAGTAATGGATTATTTTCTATTACTCCTACAGGATTTGTCTCTAACCTTTCTTTTATACAGAGCAGAACCAGAAATGAGTTTAATATCATGTATAATATATGGATGAAAAAGATATTGACAGGCAGTTGTCATCTTGTAGCTGATAGCAACAAAATGAATTTTGTAGAGTGAACTGCAGGTTCACTAGATTTGCCTGAATATTTCTCATAACATGTATTTTTCTTCCTTGAACYGAAAAAATGATCATAGTAAAATAGTAATAATACGTTTGTGTCCTACTATAGCTTTGAGCAATTCTACATAATTTGGAGCACTGTTATTAGGAGACCAATTGTGTCATACTTCAGTATGCAAACACTAAAGAAAGTAGTAGACAACAGGTAAAACTAATTATTGTCTATGATTATTACTCTTTCATTGCTCTACGGGAGTTGAATGCAAGATGTCCTTCTGAAGCTGACTTTCAGAAAATGATGTCAGTCACTGAGAATTCTGTCTGAATATTTGACATGAGAGACTGAAGAAAACACAATACTTTCATATGATCTCTGTGTTGTTGCTTTATTCTTAAGTCAAGAGAGGTTCAAGTAGTCCCATCAGKACTAAGTTAGTACATCAGCATGACACGGTTAGTAAATAAAAAACACAACCCTGATAGATACATGGTGCTGTACTCTCTGTTTTAATCCATTTTTAAAATTTATATTAATATATACARGTGAGAACAATTCTTTAAAGAAATGTAAACTTGGTAATGCTGGAAAAAAAGTCTGTCTTTCTGACTCTTTGGACTCTGACTCTTCTTTGATGCTATATGCTCAAATGATTCAAGATAGCAAATTATAGTCTAAAATTTCTTGTTTAATATATCCTTTCCTTGGTAAAAATAGCCCAGAATATATTGCCCATATTATTTTAGGCCAGTTATAGAAATCAGAAGTGCACGGTGCGGTGSATYGAGGGCTGGCTGGATGGCAGAGCTCAGAGGGTGGTGATAAATGGSGCCGAGTCCAGTTGGAGGCCTGTGGCCAGTGGTGTCCCCCAGGGGTCAGTGCTGGGCCCAGTGCTGTTCAACCTGTTCATCAATGACCTGTACGAGGGCACGGAATGCACCCTGAGCAAGTTTGCAGATGACACCAAGCTAGGTGGAGTGGCCGACACTCCGGAGGGCTGTGCTGCCATCCAGAGGGACCTGGACAGGCTGGAGAGTTGGGCAGAGAGGAACCTCATGAGGTTCAACAAGGACAAGTGCAGGGTCCTGCACCTGGGGAGGAATAACTCCAGGCATCAGTACAGATTAGGGGTTGACCTGCTGGAAAGCACCTCCATGGAGAGGGACCTGGGAGTCCTGSTTGACACTAAGTTAACCATGAGTGAGCAGTGTGCCCTCGTGGCCAAGAAGGCCAATGGGATCCTGGCCGGCATCAGGAGGAGTGTTGCCAGCAGATCAAAGGAGGTGATTCTGCCCCTCTACTCAGCTCTGGTGAGGCCGCACCTGGAGTACTGTGTTCAGTTCTGGGCACCCCAGTATAGGAGGGACGTGGAGCTTCTGGAGAGGGTCCAGAGAAGGGCAACCAGGATGATTAAGCGAGTGGAACATCTCTTGTATGAAGAGAGGCTGAGTGAGCTGGGCCTGTTTTCTCTGGAGAAGAGAAGGCTGAGAGGGGATATGATTAATATGTATAAGTTCAGGAAGGGAGAATGCAGGGAGGATGGGGACAAGCTGTTTTCACTGGTGGCCAGCGACAGGACGAGGGGTAATGGCCACAAGCTGAAGCACAAGAAGTTCTGTCTTCAGGTGAGGAGGAACTTCTTTACTGTTAGGGTGACAGAGCAGTGGAACAGGCTGCCCAGGGAGGTTGTGAGTCTCCTACTCTGGAGGTCTTCAAAACCCGCCTGGATGCCAGCCTGTGCCACATGCTGTAGGTGTGCCTGCTTGAGCAGGAAGGTTGGACTAGATGATCTCTAGAGGTCCCTTCCAACCTTAAATATTCTGTGATTCTGTAATCTCAAAGATCTTCTCAGTTATTCCACTCCCAATTCAGAATTATTACTACAGTACCACAGTGGTGTTCAGTCCAATTTTAAAACAGTTCATATGATACACTTTTACCAYATTTCTTAGAAAGCTATTTTATTGCCTATTATAAATTAATATTATAATATTTTTAAAGTTATTTAGAGTAACTTTTCTCCTGCTTACTTTCACCCAATTATTCGTATTACTTTATCTTGTAACATCCAAAGCATCTCAAAAGTTTTATTCTTTTCTTGGTATTTACATCTCTCAGATATTTGTAGACATCTATCATATCCTTCTTTATTTTGTGTTCGATCATGCTTTCTGTGCTCACGCTTCTGCTGTATTCATCAATAATTTCCTCTAGTACTTTGTTGTTCTCTTTATTTGCAGTAAAGGAGCTCACTGCTGGTATGATGTCTAGAATAGATTAATCTTTCATAAKGGAATCTTGTTAGCATTGTTTTGCAGAGGTTCTTTTTGGCCCACATTTCCAATTTACAAAATCGGTTTGATTTTCTCGATGCATCTGATGTCCTCATCTTCTTCATAACAACTGACTTACAATTCATATTTCCCATGTCACTCCTGACACACATTTTTATTGGCAGTTACTGATTTAAGAAACACATTCGTCCTTATGGTACTTTCCCATTTCCTTGAACATGGCATTTGTCTGTTCCAATGCCTCTGTCTATTACAGCATGCAGTTTGATGTTGGAAAACTACTATTATTAAGATTTGAAACATACATTTCCCAGGTACCAAAGCCAGATTTTTGAATAGACATCCTCACAAGCTGACTTTTTTCTTTCCTTGCTATAAATAAACTATCAACCTATCACCAGCTTTGCTGGTGATCCCTATGTATAGGGATACATCCTATGWATAGGGATAGATAGGCTCTAAGGGAGGTGTCACATACAGACGCACAGACAAAACTGATTTTTGTCTTTCATCTTATTGATTAATATGGAAATGTACTGCAGATATCTCATTTTTTTTTAAAACCTCCCACTAAGCAAAGAATTTTTAGATGCTTAACAGCGTTTTCTCACAATGCAGCTCAATGTAGCAAATAAAAATAGTATTTGAATATAGTAGTTTTTTTTCCAAATAGACACCAACTACTTAAGCTGTTACTCCAATGGAACACAGGCATCCTAAACGACTGTGTACATCAAAGCTGTCACAAATCAATACAGCTGGTGTGACTAATCTATTTATTATTTTGACTCATCTCTTGGAAGGAAAGAGCAAGTTCTGWATGTTTGACCTAGCTGCACTAACTATATTGTTGAGATGAAACAAAAATAATCAATAGGAAAGGGACAATGYTATAATATCTTACATTGGAGTTCCTTGACTTTTTTAAAACTATCAGTGTTCTGTTTTTTATAAAAACATCTACGAGGTCAAAAGTAAAAATGTTTGTCCGATCTGAAAAAGGTCTAAATAATGAAAAATTGTCAAAAATCAAACGAACAAACAGATCACCACAGAAGGCCACTTGTCTGATATATTGTAATCATAAATATTAATAAGACTACAGACTGTGTTGGCTACAAAATGAAAATCTGTTCCCACTAAAACCTTCACAGCAGGAAAAAAATGTTTTAACTAAGCATGAAAAATTTAAAAATGGAACATTTTTTCACAGAAATTACCAGAAAGATTGCTGTYTGGCTGCTTGCTGGCGAGGCTCCCAGGCCAGCAGCCAGGGAATCATCATATTAATTTTCCTTCTTTTTTTTTTTTATTTTTTAAAATGAGCATTTTCCAGGAGAAAAATCATCCAATCAGCTCCAGTTTCATCCAAGAATATCAGAAAGATGTATGGTTATGAATTAATTATATTTATCTGTAAGGCTACTGGATATTATAAATGCAGACAAGGGAAACAGAAGTGTGGGATGTTCTGGGATCAATTTGTAAGTTGGAGTCTTAGCTGGTGCCTATGGTTCTGAGCACTTGGTGAAGTGAACTTTCCAAATTACCTGTATGATAAGTGAAGAGACATAGTCAGCTCTGGAGATGGGTCTACAATGGGAGACTCCATCCATGCAATGTAGTCAGGGTTTAAAACATAGCTGCTAGTTTACTGCTGAAATCATTCCTATTCATCACCCCTCAAGTAATGGCCCCAAGACTATGAGGCAGTCCAGCTTCTCTACACTTCTGTCCCACCACACCTACCATCTGTCCTCTCTCCTGTGCCAATGACCTGCACTTGGTGACAGTCTGCTTGCAATTACTAATCTTAATTCTGCTCCCCTGCTCAGCMGCACTACGCAAGTTGGTGAAATTTTGCATTTAGCAAGACTGGGAATCAATCTAGAATATAAACACTGATATCGTTGCAGTTGTTCCAGATCCATACTGGCATAAGCAAGGACAGGAAGTCAATCTACTAGCATAGGAAGACAAAACAAATGATAGGCTCTGTCCCATGTTTTGCACCCAAGTGTTTAATGTAAACAAAACCAATTCTGATTTCATATTTTTTGAAGGCAAAAATATATAAACAAAGATATCAACTTTAAATGTTATATATCTACCTGGACAGCCTGGACAATTGGGCGGTGAGAAATCTCATGAAGTTCAACAAGGGCAAGTGCAAGGTC